>NC_064626.1:1119099615-1119405825 GCF_023864275.1 Schistocerca cancellata | reverse complement strand
TTGCTCAGACAAGCAGGGCACTGTCTAAGTAGACTCTTATTTCCCTAGCTGTTTGTGGGACCAAGGTGGAACCCTCGAACTTAAACTTATCAACTTTCAGCGTGATGGGTGTACTGTCTGGTCACACCAACTCATTCAAACGAATGATAGAGGTAGTCATCCTGATGATCAAATTGTATTTAGTAATGGCGCTCAGGAAGTCATAAATCAGAATGTGTTTGTTGTGATCAGTAGGAAGGAGAAGACATTCGAAGAAGTTTCCCCCTTCTGTATTCAAAAGGCTAGGTTTCTTGTACTTTTAAACTGTATTAAGAGCTTAAGCAATGGTTCTTTTTGGTTGAGACTAACGGGGCACAGCAGGTGGACTTTTTAGGAAGTTACCAAAATTGGGGGACGATGACATAATTGTTGAGTTGCATAATTCCTTCAACTCAGGCAAGGGTGTGGTCACGTGCCATGGTATTATGGACTTAGATATCACAGAACTCATACAAGAATGAGCATCACAGGGAATAGTGAATATAGATCAAAGGAGACGAACAAATACTGGACAACTTGAGAAGACCACCATCTTCATTGTGACCTTCAGTTATCCAGTGCTGTCTGAACACATCATGACAGGGTTTCTACGACCTAGGGTTAGGCGTTATCTACCTAACACTTTGCGGTGCTACAGATGCCAGCATGTTGGCCATACATGCTGATGTGTGGAGGTGAAGTGACCAGTGGGAAATGTGGAAAGGCACCCATGAAGCCTGCCTGTCTCCAGCAGTCCACATAAACTTCTCTGGGAGCCACCCAACCTGAAGTCAGAAGTGCCCTGTCTATTCTGAGAAATGCAAAATTCAGGAAATAAGTGGCCAAGCTGATCCCCTACAAAGAAGCCAAAAAGGAGTATAAGGTGACAAAATCCTGTTTTTAGGCACAACAAAAAGACTCTCATAATTGAAGCTTTCAGTCATTAAGGCCTTCATCAACAAAACACGCACACACACACTTGTACACATTCATGCAAACTAAACTCACACACAACTGCAGTCTCATGCAACTTGACAAAGGCCTTAATGGTTGAAAGCTTTAATTGTGAGTGTCTTTTTGTTGTGCTTATCTGCGACTCAAAACCCTGTTTTGCTGCTTTTTATGCTTCCTTGAAAACCCTGTTTTGCTGCTTTTTATGCTTCCTTGGTTTAGGAACCTGTTCTCAAAATACACATCTCGGCACAAATGCCATCCAGTCTACCATTATTCACCATCAGCACCGTGTACGTGCCAAAGCAGAATGAGTAAAGACATAGCAATCCAGGCAGCTACAACAGAAGAGACCAGTAATATATTCACAGTGGGCATCGAGAAGACCCCCCCCCTCCCCCCCAAAGCAGAATGCCTCTCAACCCCACTTTCACCATCATTATCAAAAGGAAAGGGTCACGACATTCAGATTGAAAGCTGTTTTCATGCACTATCAGATGGCATTCTGCCACATCTGACTGACTGACTGATTATGAGGACATCATGGCCTTGAAAATCTCATCATTGGATCCAGGCAGCCCCTCCACCCCCCCCCCACCCCCCCATTCTACAAGTGCCTCACCACCACGGTACAAGGTTAGGGAATATCAAACATACACCCCTTAAATGGCGCCTTTACTCCAGTGGAATATGAATGGTTACAGGACTTACCTGAGAGAACTGAAGCTACTCATACAAGAGCCTCATTTTAAACAGACTGATGAACCTGTATTGATGTACTTCTACAGAAAAGATCTTTGGTGTAACGTCATAAGCGAGTGACTGCGTGTGACATCGCTCTCTAAGTTTTTATATATTTTTATGTTTCAGATACATATTTTAACGGTTTTTGTGTTATTATTTACTATATAAGTGACTTATTAGTGGTTTCTTCATTCACCTTTGCCTTTCTTGTGTTGTGACCTGATATTTGTGAGTGTTTCGTATTGAGCAACTTAACCTCTTCCCTGTGTTTACACTCCGCGCTGACCAGTTGCAGCTGTAGCGGCGCATTGAAAGCTAAATACTAATTAATTGTGTGTGTATAGTGGTTTTAGTTAGGAACTTTAGTAGTCTTCAGCCGGTGTTCTTGGTGTTTTCTGGTGAAATAATTTCAGAAGAACCTTTTGGGAACTGTTTTCAGTTTCGTTACTGTGTCATTAGACGTTTGATTTTCTTTCTGTATTAGTCTTTTGTTATATTCTCATTTGTTGTTGATTAATACTGTTAATAATAGTAGTTATTTCCCTTTGTAGAGTAAGTCTGTGATTATTGTAGTCAGGTTTTTAACATCATCTTATTGTAGTAGCGGAACTTAGGTAAGTAGTTTTCTTGTTTCAATAAGTGTAAAATTTTACCATGAGTGAGAAGTGTGGGCTTTGCCGTAGGTTCGTGAGTAGTGGATTACAGTGTGAGACTTGTTCGAATCCAGGAACTGCAGGTTATGTAACAAGAGTAAGTTGATAGAGGAGCAGGAGCGTAAGATCTGTGCCCTTCAGGTGCAGTTGATAAACGCACAGGAGGAGCTAGATAGGATCAGGAGGGAGAAGGGGGTTGAGGAATGGGAGCTGGCTGTTGGCAAGAGATCTGCTAGGAGAAGAAGATTTTCAGATAGTTTTACTATTGGTGTTTGCAATAGATATGACGAACTTTCAGAGTCTAGTGGAGAGGAATCTCTAGTAGCTGTAGATGTAGGAAGTATGCAGCAGACCTCAGCAGTTACGGTGGCTAGAACAGTTGCAAAGTCGAAGAGGAAGAAGAAGGTTCTGCTGTTGGGTAGTTCTCATGGCAGAGGTGTAGGCCAGCAGTTGCAGGAAGTGTTGGGGAGTGAGTACCAGGTCACCAGCATTGTGAAGCCTAATGCAGGATTGGCTCAGGTGATAGTTAACATAGGGGGGTTATGTAGGGATTTTACTAAAGAGGATCAGGTAGTCGTTGTGGGTGGGGCTGGTAATAGTATTGATAGGGATGGGGAGTATGACATAGATGGTGACCTGCAAAAGATAGCCACTCGACTGGCAACACGAATGTGCATTTCGTGGAACTGATTCAGCGTCACGATCAGCCTCATCTTAATACAGCCATCAGGCGTAGCAACATGAGACTTGGGGGTGCGCTGATGACAGAAAGCATAAGTCACATTTCAGTGGTGTCGGTGGAGTCTATCAGCAGGACGGGTTTCACTAGATATGGCCTGCACCTCAACAGGTATGGGAAGGGGAGGTTGGCAAAGCTTACAGGTGACAGCATAGGCGGGGGTGGTGGGATCACTCATGGGAAAATTGCTGCAGTAGTGGGTGTTAGAGATGCACCTTTTTTAGATTGAAGTCAGCTGATAGATGTTCCTGTTTAAGGGCAGTCTCTCTAACAAAGGAACCACTTTTGACAAAGCTTAGGTATCCGAGTAATGAGGGAATTAGTATATGTCATCAAAATATGTAAGGTATTAGAGATAAAGTTAGTGAACTGCTTATAGATGTTGACTCTGAAATTATTGGTATATCTGAACACTTCTTAAATAAGGATATAATTCAGAGGCTTCCTTTACCAGGATACAGGTTGGCTGGCAGCTTTTCTAGGAGCTCTTTGCGGTGTGTGGGAGTAGCCATGTATGTGAAAAATGGCATCCCATTTGAGTCAATTGATGTTTCAAAGTACTGCACTGAAAAGGTGTTTGAATGTTGTGCAGGTGTGGTTAAATTTAATGGAGCTAAGCTTCTAACTGTTGTTATTTATAGATCCCCAGACTCCGACTTCACAACATTTTTGCTAAAGCTAGAAGAGGTTCTTGGTTCACTTTATAGGAAATACAAAAAGTTAGTTATATGTGGTGACTTCAACATTAATTGTATAAGTGATTTTGCAAGGAAAAGGATGCTTGTAGACCTCCTTAATTCATATAATCTTATGCAAATCGTATCCTTTCCAACGAGAGTGCAAGGGAACAGTAGAACAACCATAAACAACATTTTTGTTCATTCCTCATTACTAGGAGGGCATTGTGTTAGCAAAAAGGTGAATGGCCTTTCAGATCATGATGCACAAATTTTAACTCTAAAAGATTTTTGTGCTGCAACACATGTTAAATATAGTTATCAACTGTTTAGGAAAGCTGATCCAGTTGCTGTAGAAACCTTTGTAAACCTTATCAAGGAACAAGAGTGGCAAGATGTTTATAGCGCTGATACAGTAGATGATAAATATAATGCTTTTCTCATGACTTTTCTCATGCTCTTTGAAAGTTGCTTTCCGTTAGAACGTTCAAAACAGGGTACTAGCACAAACAGGCAGCCTGGGTGACTGACTAGAGGGATAAGAATATCTTGTAGAACAAAGTGGCAATTATATCAAAACGTTAGAAACAGGCAAAATCTAAATGCAGCAGCACATTACAAACAGTATTGTAAGGTGCTTAAAAATGTTATTAGGAAGGCAAAAAGTATGTGGTATGCAGATAGAATAGCTAAGTCTCATCAGGATAAAATTAAAACCATATGGTCAGTCGTAAAGGAAGTGGCTGGTCTGCAGAGACAGGTCGAGGATATAGAATCAGTGCATAATGGGAATGTCCGTGTTACTGATAAGTTGTGTATATGTACAGTATTTAATAATCACTTTCTGAATATAGCAAGTGAACTAAATAGAAACCTAGTACCAACAGGGAATCACATAGCGCTCTTAGAAAAAAGTGTTCAGAGACTGTTACCTGAAATGCTCCTCCATGATACTGACAAGAGGGATATTGAGTTAATAATTAAATCACTAAAGACCAAGAACTTTTATGGATATGACAGGGTATCTAGCAGAATACTGAAGTATTGTTCTATGTATGTTAGCCCAGTACTTAGCCATATCTGTAACTTTTCCTTTAGGAGTGGTCGGTTTCCTCACCGATTAAAGTACTCGGTAGTGAAGCCACTTTATAAAAAGGGAGACAGGGATAATGTTGACAATTTTAGACCTATTTCTATGCCATCGGTGTTTGCTAAAGTTATCGAGAAGGTTGTATATACAAGGTTACTGGAGCATTTAAATTCACATAATTTACTGTCAAATGTACAGTTTGGTTTTAGAAATGGTTTAACAACTGAAAATGCTACATTCTCTTTTCTCTGTGAGGTTTTGGACGGATTAAATAAAAGGTTGCGAACGCTAGGTGTTTTCTTTGATTTAACAAAGGCTTTTAACGGTGTTGACCACAAAATATTACTGCAGAAGTTGGACCATTATGGAGTAAGGGGAGTAGCTTACAATTGGTTCACCTCTTACTTTAAGAACAGAAAGCAGAAGGTAATTCTCAGCAATATTGAGAGTGGTAATGATGTTCAGTCCTAATGGGGCACTGTTAAGTGGGGTGTCACCAAGGGTCGGTGCTGGGGCCACGGCTGTTTCTTATTTATATAAATGATATGCCTTCTAGTATTACAGGTGATTCAAAAATATTTCTGTTTGCTGATGACACCAGCTTAGTACTGAAGGATCTTGTGTGTAATATTGAAACAGTATCAAATAATGTAGTTCATGAAATAAGTTCGTGGCTTGTGGAAAATAATTTGATGCTAAATCACAGTAAGACTCAGTTTTTACAGTTTCTACCTCACAATTCAACAGGAACCGATATTTTGATCAGACAGAATGGGCATATTATAAGCGAGACGGAACAGTTCAAGTTCCTAGGTGTTCGGATAGATAGTAAGCTGTTGTGGAAAGCCCACGTCCAGGATCTTGTTCAGAAACTAAATGCTGCTTTATTTACCATTAGAACAGTATCTGAAATAAGTGATAGTTCAACACGAAAAGTAGTCTACTTCGCATATTTTCATACACTTATGTCATATGGTATTATTTTTTGGGGTAATTCTTCTGATTCAAAAAGGGTATTTTTGGCTCAAAAACGGGCTGTTCGAGCTATATGTGGTGTAAGTTCGAGAACCTCTTGTCGACCCCTGTTCAATAGTCTGGGAATTCTGACATTGCTCTCACAGTATATATTTTCTTTAATGTCGTTTGTTGTTAGCAATATTAGCCTATTCCCAAGAGTTAGCAGCTTTCACTCGGTTAATACTAGGCAGAAATCAAATCTACATGTGGAATGCACTTCCTTGACTCTTGTGCAGAAAGGAGTGCAGTATTCTGCTGCATCCATTTTCAATAAGCTACCACAAGAACTCAAAAATCTTAGCAGTAGCCCAAACGCTTTTAAGTCTAAACTGAAGAGTTTCCTCATGGCTGACTCCTTCCATTCTGTCGAGGAGCTACTGGAAGAGCTAAAAAATCTACATCCATATTCCGCAAGCCACCTGACGGTGTGTGGCGGAGGGTACCTTGAGTACCTCTATCGGTTCTCCCTTCTATTCCAGTCTCGTATTGTTCGTGGAAAGGAGGATTGTCAGTATGCTTCTGTGTGGGCTCTAATCTCTCTGATTTTATCCTCATGGTCTCTTTGCGAGATATACGTAGGAGGGAGCAATATACTGCTTGACTCCTTGGTGAAGATATGTTCTCGAAACTTCAACAATAGCCCGTACTGAGCGTCTCTCCTGCAGAGTCTTCCACTGGAGTTTATCTATCATCTCCGTAACGCTTTCGTGATTACTAAATGACCCTGTAACGAAGCGCACTGCTCTCCGTTGGATCTTCTCTATCTCTTCTATCAACCCTATCTGGTACGGATCCCACACTGCTGAGCAGTATTCAAGCAGTGGGTGAACAAGTGTACTATAACCTACTTCCTTTGTTTTTGGATTGCATTTCCTTAGGATTCTTCCAATGATTCTCAGTCTGGCATCTGCCTTACCGACGATCAACTTTATATGATCATTCCATTTTAAATCACTCCTAATGCGTACTCCCAGATAATTTATGGAAGTAACTGCTTCCAGTTGCTGACCTGCTAAATTGTAGCTAAATGATAAGGGATCTTTCTTTCTATGTATTCGCAGCACACTACACTTGTCTACATTGAGATTCAATTGCCATTCCCTGCACCATGCGTCAATTCGTTGCAGATCCTCCTGCATTTCAGTACAATTTTCCGTTGTTACAACCTCTCGATATACCACAGCATCATCCGCAAAAAGCACCAGTGAACTTCTGATGTCATCCACAAGGTCATTTATGTATATTGTGAATAGCAACAGTCCTACGACACTCCCCTGTGGCACACCTGAAACCACTCTTACTTTGGAAGACTTCTCTCCATTGAGAATGACATGCTGCGTTCTGTTATCTAGGAACTCTTCAATCCAATCACACAATTGGTCTGATAGTCCATATGTTCTTATGTTGTTCATTAAATGACTGTGGGGAACTGTGTCGAACGCCTTGCGGAAGTCAAGAAACACGGCATCTACCTGGGAACCCGTGTCTATGGCCCTCCGAGTCTCATGGACAAATAGCGCGAAGTGGGTTTCACATGATCGACTTTTTCGAAACCCATGCTGATTCGTACAGAGTAGATTTCTAGTCTCCAGAAAAGTCATTATACTCGAACATAATACGTGTTCCAAAATTCTACAACTGATCGACGTCAGAGATATAGGTCTATAGTTCTGCACATCTGTTCGACGTCCCTTCTTAAAAATGGGGATGACCTGTGCCTTTTTCCAATCCTTTGGAACGCTACGCTCTTCTAGAGACCTATGGTACATCGCTGCAAGAAGGGGGGCAAGTTCCTTCACGTACTCTGTGTAAAATCGATTTGGTATCCCATCAGGTCCAGCGGCCTTTCCTCTATTGAGCGATTTTAATTGTTTCTCTATCCCTCTGCCATCTATTTCGATATCTACCATTTTCTCATCTGTGCGACAATCTAGAGAAGGAACTACAGTGCAGTCTTCCTCTGTGAAACAGCTTTGGAAAAAGAAATTTAGTATTTCGGCCTTTAGTCTGTCATCAACTGTTTCAGTACCATTTTGGTCACAGAGTGTCTGGACATTTTGTTATGATCCACCTACCGCTTTGACATAAGACCAAAATTTCTTAGGATTTTCTGCCAAGTCAGTACATAGAACAAATTCCAGTGTTACATTGTTGATTTTCTTTATTTAAACTAGAGACTTATCGCCTGAATATGTTTTTTATATTTCATTTTATCTGTTTCTACCTATCGTGTTATAATTCCATGTATTGACTCGTTCCGTGACCATGGAGACTTCTCCTTAATTTGGTCCCATGGAACAATAAATAAATAAATAAAATAAAATAAAAAGATGACCTTACTGTTGATAGGGCGAAAGGTGGTGTTGCAGTGTTCATCAAGAGCACATTCCGCTCCTCACCTATGCCCGTAATTACTCCGCTACAAGTGATTGCTGTTTGGTTAGTGGCCCACATTCTGTAACAGTGCGCTCTTTGTATTTGCTGCCCCATGAGCTCGTTGACAGTGAGACCCTGACATATCTTCTTGATGAACTACACCACCACTTTCTCCTTTTAGGAGACTTTAATATACACAGTGCACTGCGGGGATCTAACAGCATTTGGCCCACAGGTAGGATCTTGAGAATCGACACAAACTGCAGACATAATATTCATGAACATGGGTTAAGGTAAGCTTCTTAGCACCACTGTAGGTTCGTCTACGGCCATAGTCCTCTCCTCCTCCTCACCTACCCTCACAGACACTGCTTCATAATGATAGTGACCAGTTGCCAAGATGGTTGTTCATAAAGGCTAACTGGGTGCTTTACAGGCAGTGAGCTGTTTTTAAGCAACATGAAAATCTCCAGGACTGGGTGGATCACATCTCAGCCATGATCCACTGCACTACTGATGCAACCATCTCAAAATCCAAGGGAACACCTCGGAGACAGACTGCGCCTTGGTAGAATGATGAATATCATTCTGTAATCAGGGACATCAGGGCAGCTATATGAAGATTCAATTAGTGCCCTACAGATGCTGATCTTGCAATCTTTTGAATGACAAGGACAAAGGCAAGGAGAACAATTTGAATGTAAGCAGAGCTCTTTGCAAGAGCTCCTGAAGTCCGTCAATAGATCCACATCTGCAAGTAAAGTGTGGGAAGCCATCAGAAGGTCTCAAGGCAGAACTCATAAATGCTAATAGCAACTGTATGAGAAAAGGTCTCTCTCCTAATATTGCCAAGAGACAATGGCTCAATCATAGAATATCATTATGGCTGATTCTCGTCAGGATCCAGCTTTCCTTCATTATTGGGAGGCACAAGGGAGGGTTAATTTTGATTTCCATTCCACCGACATTGAAGAATACAACAAGCCTTTCTCTATGTCAGAATTGGATTCTGCACTGTCAGTAGCTCATGATGATGTGCTCGTTGATGACCTGATAACATACAGCATGTTGAAACAGTTGGACTCGCTGTCGAAGGAGGTTCTCCTTAAGGTTTTTAATGAAATGGATGACTGGAAACTTCCCAGCTCATGGAAAAATTTACTTTAATCCCAATTTTAAAAGCGGGAAAGGATCAGATTAACCTCTATAGTTAGGCCCCTACTAACTTGTAAGTCGCTCCCATTGTGGGTTCAGGAGGTACCACTCTACAGTCAATAACCTGACCTTGCTCGAAGCAGCAATTCAACAAGCTTTCCTCTGTGACACATTATCAGTGTGTTCTTTGATTTGGAAAACGCCTACAATGCTGCCTGGAGGCATAATATTTTGTTGCAGCTCTATCGGTGAGGTTCGGTGTACGTCCACCCAATTTCGTATGATCCTTCCTCTTGGACAGGTGTTTTAGATACAAGGTTGGAAATGCCCTGTCTGACAAATGACTGAAGACAAGATGCCTCAAGGCTTTGGACATCCTCAAATGCATTAATCACAGGTTTTTGGAGAGCTGACAGGACACATCTGCTCTAACTCTATAAAGCCTTCATGTGACTCTGGCTTTAATATGGATGCCAGGTTTATGGATCTGCAAGGCCTTTGTACCTCAGAAGCTGGACGTCATTAGGCTTTCATCAGAGGTTTATCGCATGAGTCCAGTCACTAGCCTACGTGCAGAGGCTGGTGAGCCTCCACTGCATTTGATGTCTCCCATATGAGACCTGAATGTCAAGCAAACAGGACTCTGTCTGTTCCAAAATTGCCAACGGTCATCTCCATTACCCAACTGCCACTGGAATGTTTGTTCTGTAACTGTCTGCAGTCAACGAGGCCATTTGCGTGCCTCAGCAATACAGATGGCCATACCGTAGGTGCAACCACAACGGACAGGTTTCTGTTGAGAGGCCAGACAAACATGTGGTTCCTGAAGAGGGGCAGCAGTTTTTTCAGTAGTTGCAGGGGCAACAGTCTGAATGATTGACTGATCTGGCCTTGTAACACTAACCAAAACGCCTTGCTGTGCTGGTACTGCGAATGGTTGAAAGCAAGGGGAAACTACAGCCATAATTTTTCCTGAGGGCATGCAGCTTTACTGTATGGTTAATGATGATGGCGTCCTCTTGGGTAAAATATTCCGGAGGTAAAATAGTCCCCCATTCGGATCTCCGGGCGGGGACTACTCAAGAGGACGTCATTATCAGGGGAAAGAAAACTGGCATTCTACGGATCGGACCTTGGAATGTCAGTTTCCTTAATCGGGCAGGTAGGTTAGAAAATTTAAAAAGGGAAATGGATAGGTTAAAGTTAGAAGTAGTGGGAATTATTGAAGTTCGGTGGCAGGAGGAACAAGACTTCTGGTCAGGTGACTACAGGGTTATAAACACAAAGTCAAATAGGGGTAATGCAGGAGTAGGTTTAATAATGAATAGGAAAATAGGAATGCGGGTAAGCTACTACAAACAGCATAGTGAACGCATTATTGTGGCCAAGATAGACACGAAGCCCATGCCTACTACAGTAGTACAAGTTTATATGCCAACTAGTCCTGCAGATGATGATGAAATTGAAGAAATGTATGACGAAATAAAATAAATTATTCAGATAATGAAGGGAGACGAAAATTTAATAGTCATGGGTGACTGGAATTCGGTAGTAGGAAAAGGGAGAGAAGAAAACGTAGTAGGTGAATATGGATTGGGGGTAAGAAATGAAAGAGGAAGCCGCCTGGTAGAATTTTGCACAGAGCACAACTTAATCATAGCTAACACTTGGTTCCAGAATCATGAAAGAAGGTTGTATACATGGAAGAACCCTGGAGATACTAAAAAGTTTCAGATAGATTATATAATGGTAAGACAGATTTAGGAACCAGGTTTTAAATTGTAAGACGTTTCCAGGGGCAGATGTGGACTCTGACCACAATATATTGGCTATGAACTGTAGATTAAAACTGAAGAAACTGCAAAAATGTGGGAATTTAAAGAGATGGGACCTGGATAAACTGACTAAACCAGAGGTTGTACAGAGTTTCAGGGAGAGCATAAGGGAACAATTGACAGGAATGGGGGAAAGAAATACAGTAGAAGAAGAATGGGTAGCTTTGAAGGATGAAGTAGTGAAGGCAGCAGAGGATCAAGTAAGTAAAAAGACGAGGGCTAGTAGAAATCCTTGGGTAACAGAAGAAATATTGAATTTAATTGATGAAAGGCGAAAATATGAAAATGCAGTAAATGAAGCAGGCAAAAAGGAATACAAACGTCTCAAAAATGAGATCGACAGGAAGTGCAAAATGGCTAAGCAGGGATGGCTAGAGGACAAATGTAAGGATGTAGAGGCCTATCTCACTAGGGGTAAGATAGATACTGCCTACAGGAAAATTAAAAGAGACCTTTGAAGAAAAGAGAACACTTGTATGAATATCAAGAGCTCAGATGGAAACCCAGTTCTAAGCACAGAAGGGAAAGCAGAAAGGTGGATGGAGTATATAGAGGGTCTATACAAGGGTAATGTACTTGAGGACAATATTATGGAAATGGAAGAGGATGTAGATGGAGATGAAATGGGAGATAAGATACAGCGTGAAGAGTTTGACAGAGCACTGAAAGACCTGAGTCGAAACAAGGCTCCGGGGGTAGATAACATTCCATTAGAACTACTGACAGCCTTGGGAGAGCCAGTCCTGACAAAACTCTACCATCTGGTGAGCAAGATGTCTGAGACAGGCGAAATACCCTCAGACTTCAAGAAGAATATAATAATTCCATTCCCAAAGAAAGCAGGTGTCGACAGATGTGAAAATTACCGAACTATCAGTTTAATAAGTCACAGCTGCAAAATACTAATGCGAATTCTTTACAGACGAATGGAAAAAATAGTAGAAGCCGACCTCGGGGAAGATCATTTTGGATTCCGTAGAAATATTGAAACATGTGAGGCAATACTGACCCTACGACTTATCTTAGAAGCTAGATTAAGGAAAGGCAAACCTACGTTTCTAGCATTTGTAGACTTGGAGAAAGCTTTTGACAATGTTAACTGGAATACTCTCTTTCAAATTCTGAAGGTGGCAGGGGTAAAATACAGGGAGCGAAAGGCTATTTACAATTTGTATAGAAATCAAATGGCAGTTATAAAAGTTGAGGGGCATGAAAGGGAAGCAGTGGTTGGGAAGGGAGTGAGACAGGGTTGTAGCCTCTCCCCGTTGCTATTCAATCTGTATATTGAGCAAGCAGTGAAGAAAACAAAAGAAAAATTCGGAGTAGGTATTAAAATCCATGGAGAAGAAATAAAAACTTTGAGGTTCGCCGATGACATTGTAATTCTGTCAGAGACAGCAAAGGACTTTGAAGAGGAGTTGAACGGAATGGATAGTGTCTTGAAAGGAGGATATAAGATGAACATCAACAAAAGCAAAACGAGGATAATGGAATGTAGTCGAATTAAGTCGGGTGATGCTGAGGGTATTAGTTTAGGAAATGAGACACTTTAAGTGGTAAAGGAGTTTTGCTATTTGGGGAGCAAAATAACTGATGATGGTCGAAGTAGAGAGGATATAAAATGTAGACTGGCAATGGCAAGGAAAGCGTTTCTAAAGAAGAGAAATTTGTTAACATTGAGTATAGATTTAAGTGTCAGGAAGTCGTTTCTGAAAGTATTTGTATGGATTGTAGCCATGTATGGAAGTGAAACATGGACAATAAATAGTTTAGACAAGAAGAGAATAGAAGCTTTCGAAATGTGATGCTACAGAAGAATGCTAAAGATTAGATGGGTAGATCACATAACTAATGAGGAGGTGTTGAATAGGATTGGCGAGAAGAGAAGTTTGTGGGACAACTTGACTAGAAGAAGGGATCGGTTGGTAGGACATGTTCCGAGGCATCAAGGGATCACCAATTTAGTATTGGAGGGCAGCGTGGAGGGTAAAAATCGTAGAGGGAGACCAAGAGATGAATACACCAAGCAGCTTCAGAAGGATGTAGGTTGCAGTAGGTACTGGGAGATGAAGAAGCTTGCACAGAATAGAGTAGCATGGAGAGCTGCATCAAACCAGTCTCAGGACTGAAGACCACCACAACAACAACAACAACAACATCAGCATGTAGTGTTTGAATATGTATGTGTCATTAGGGTGGTGTGCGATAGTTAATGTCTGAATTTTGTCATGTTGAGATTAATTATTATTAATTTGTGAAACAAAGGGGTAACCACCTCATGTTTGAGTTTAAACATAAGACATTTATGTTAAAACTCAGCAGTGAGTTTTACAACAATGGAACCTTAACTTAGCCGGCCGGTGTGGCCGTGCGGTTCTACGCGCTTCAGTCTGGAACCGCATGACGGCTATGGTCGCAGCTTCAAATCCTGCCTCAGTCATGGATGTGTGTGATGTCCTTAGGTTAGTTAGGTTTAAGTAGTTCTAAGTTCTAGGGGACTGGTGACCACAGATGTTAAGTCCCATAGTGCTCAGAGCCATTTGAACCATTTTGAACCTAAACTTAGCCCAGTATTAGTAGTAACATCTCCCTTTCCAAGCAGATCATTATTATCCATTAGCCACAGCCATAAACAAAATTGAGGCTGCTTTCTCTATTCCAGCCAACAATTTTGACAAAATATAACTTGAGTGTTACAGGCGAAGGAAGGATCCAAGTAGTACAATCTTTGAAGTGAAGTGGTCACCAAAATAGAGGATGTTGTTCTCAGTAGCATGTTCTAATACAAAGTGTCTTTGCTCTCAGCCACAATTTGGCAGTGGCCATTCGTTTGGATGGATGGATAGTTGGTGGTCATTCAAACAAAAAATGTTATGCTAAAATTACAACAGAGCTGGTATGTGGTAGGGAACACTTTTGTCCCCAGTTACAATTTGTTTCAGTATATTAGGATCCTCATCAACAGTGGAGATGTAACTGGACCTGACCTTTTCCTTACTGACACCAACTTCCAATGCAAGTGTTATGATGGTAATTTGTCTTTGACTGGCAGCAGTTTCCTTGCTTTATTTTCACATACTGATCCACTTGAGAAACATAGAACATCGGACACATAGTTTATCCTGTAAGGATTCTCTTCCATTTTTTAAACACTGAAGACAAGCAGAACAATTGCATAGAACAAAGACGACCATCTCCCCAAACATGTTACAAGTCTTTGTAAATTTCTGACATCATTTTTCCTAATTTACAGTAAAATTTTATCATAGCTCTTTGACTCATGACTCTGACCAAGCAATGGAAAATCCTGAAACGGCAGTGTTGTTTCAGTTGCCTGAGACTACAGTCATGTGTGTGAGTTGCATTTGTGTGTGTATGCATATGTGTGTCAATTGTTGACGAAGGCCTTAGAGGCCAAAAGCTTTAATTGTGAGAGTCTTTTTGTTGTGTGTATCTGTGACTCAGCATCTCTGCTATATATTGACCCAAGATTCTGTATGTTGGACCACTGCTATTTGCACTGTGTTGCTTTGACAGCAGCTGAGAGTGTATCGACTGATTCATCAACATGATTGGAGCACAATGGTAACCACATTTGGCATGTATCTTGAAAATATTCATGGGAAAAAATCAGTCTCATTAGTTATTTGGCACACTATGTACAAGGTGTCTAGGCTAGAGGTGTACAAAACGTTTGTTTATATTTCAGTACTATTAAGGTTTATAACTTTATTTGTCCAACATCCTGCTGGAAAACATCTGGAGGCATCTCTGGAACTGCGTAGTTTGCCAACATAGGGAGATGGGTGTGCCCTGTTACTGGCAAGCATGCACCATGTGACTCAGTGCTGTATATGAAATGTTGAGGATCACGCCTTGGAGAGTGTGTGTATAAATTGCGTAGTTACTCAACAACATAAAATGTCAAGTTCTTTCATTATAAGGATTTGTTTGTTTATACTCCTAGCCTGGACACCCCGTATGTGTGTTCAGTCTTATTTTGTCCCTTAATGTCTTGACTGTTTTAGTTAGTTTCACTTCAAGTGAGGAGTAGTAGTAGTAGTAGTAGTAGTAGAATGTAATAATAATAATAATAATAATAATAATAATAATAATAATAATAATACAGTCATTGCAGCCAAATAGGTGCACAAGCTCAAAATGTGATTGTAATAATACAAGAAAAGACATTTTACAGATCATGGTTTGCATAGTCACTTACTGGCTGTTTCCTTTTAAAACAGAATCCTATATGGTAACATTGGGATATTCAGTTAAACAGTTTATACTCATACTTTGTGTTTAGTTCATGATGTTTTGGTATTGCAGATAAGGTGATGGGAACTGTGGGCTACCATTGTGGTGATCATTTGTCTCAACTCGAAGTTTTCCTTAGTCGATGTTCGGTCAGTCTTGGCTCCTGTGCCATAAAATTCTGTAAGTGTGTCTTCCCTTTTCTCTTGCAGTGTGCATAAAAGGCTTTCCAAAGCACTTGTGTTTGGTAGCATCAGATCTGTCCATAGGTCTTTAGTGTGGAAGAATTGCCTCACTTGCAGGTATACTAGTCTGGATCGTGTAGTTTTGGACACCCAAATGCTTTCTTTGTATAGGTTGCCTTTATTCTTCCTAGTGGTTTTAGGTTTTTCGCTGTGAGATGTGATCTGATGATTTTTATGTCTTACGATAATATTTGCAAGATTTTTGCTCTGAATAGTGCTAGTACTGTCTCCAAACTGAGGGATCTGATATGTTCTGTTTTGTGGGTGGCCATTATTGCTTACATTGTCTTCTCTGTTACAGGTTTTGTAAAATATTTTGTGCTTTTTCTCTTTTTTTGTTTAGTGATGCTGACATATTTGAAGTCTGCTACAATCTTTAGTTTTCTCTGCTGTACGAAGATCTCTGCTGAAGCAGGTGCTTTTCCCCCATTTCTGTTTTTGTCACATTTATTGTTTCCTGTTGCTTTCTAATATATTTTGAGCTTATTACAATGCCATCTGCAAATCCATAAGAACTTAAACCCCCCTCTTTGAGGTATTCTTATAATTTCTTCTACTGCAAGGGTAAACAGCAATGGACTTGTGGGTCTCCCCTTGTGTCTTATTCGAGGAACACCTCTCCATTGTCCCAGAAAAAAGCGGAAAGTGAAAATTCTGACAGTGATCCCTGTTGCCCAGAATTCATCATTATTTGCCAGTTCTGTGTGAGTTCCTTTCTTTGATTGCCTTCTTATTTAGGAATTGTTTTATTGGGTCTGGCATTGTCTCGGGCTACAGCTATCCTGCGCAGAAGCAAGCCCTCTTATCTGCGGCTTGTAGGATTCTCTCTCTTGGTCTAGCATATGTCAGTGACTCGTGTGCCTAGTGGTTATTTCTCTCTTCTGCAGATTACTGTAATCCATTGTTCTTAGTTTATTTTTATTTCTGTTTCTTAATTTTGTGTCATATCTGTTTTTGCAAGTGTTTGAGCTTCATTCATTATGTGAAACACATTTTTTGTTACTTGCTCTATGTTGGGTGTTTGGTGTGGTTTTGGTACCTTTCATCATGTACTTTCAATTTCTTCCTTTACAAAACTTATTACATTGTTTGTGGAAGCCTCCATCATAAGGCTTAACTTCTGCATGATTTTTCTGTTATTTTCTCGTATAATATTGTGTTGTGATCCGGAGGCTGTTTGCGGGAGTTATCGGTTGAGCCACTAGATCTCAGTGTGTGATAGTTGCCACTAGCAGTTTAAGTTTCTTGCATTGGGTCAACAGGTGACACTTGTTCCTCAATGCCACTGTCTTCTCCCTCTGTGTGGGAGTTGTTATAATGAAATCTTGGATCTCTTTCTTGGTGTACTCTCCTGTTTCCATGATATTTATCAAACCGTGTAGAGTAGATTGAGCATGTTTGTCTCTCATGTCTGCAATCTTCAAGAGCATAATAAATATGTTTAACAAAGTTCTGCAGTTACTTTTTAAGTAAATAATTGTTTCTAAACAGGAACATTGGCACAATCAATGTATTCCTCCAAATTTTTGACACACACACACACACACACACACACACACACACACACACATACACACACACACACACACACAGAGAGAGAGAGAGAGAGAGAGAGAGAGAGAGAGAGAGAGAGAGAGAGAGAGAGAGAGAGTATTTAAAGCCAAAATATCACCTCTTACCAACTGTTAGTTAATTTTGTTAGTTAATTCTGCATACCTTGCACTACGTAACTTCTGTAGGGCCACAGTCTTGCTATATATGTGCTCCCAAGGTCACCCTTCCATCTGCTTACATTAACATCTAGTTGTTTAGTGGTTTCCTTGTTGAAATGCTTGATCTATTTTCTTTGTTTTTAAGGTGTCATGCACAGAATGCAATGATTTTAAATGCCGTTTCATGCGAGACTTAAGAAGCCATCTAGAATGTCAGCATGGAATTAAGATTGAAAGAGAAGAAATGGAGTTTGATTCCATGGAACGTAAGGAAACAGTAATATATCACTTTTCAAAAGAATGTATCAATTCTGAGTTGTTGCTGTCAATGCTGAGTTGTTGCTGCCAATAAAATATTTTTTTTCCAGAGTTCCTTCAGTGGAAAGAAAAGATGGAAGGTGAAAAAAGAGTTTCATTCATAAAACAACGTGGTGGCACACTAAACACGCAGAAGTCTAAAATTTATTATTTATGCCACCGTTCAGGAAATTTCAAAACAGTGGGTTTGGGGCAAAGGTTGGCTGGTCCCTCGGTCAAAATTGGTCGCACATGTCCTGCCTCTTTGATAGCGACAAAGATGCCATCAGGCAAAGTCAGTGTCCAGTTCTATGCCACACACACAGGCCACAGCTTCTCTATGGGTTCTCTGCATCTCACTCCTGCCGACAGAGCAATGGTTGCTGACTTAATTGCAAGTGGTCTATCAGATGCTGAAATTTTAAAGAAAATAAGAGATGGTGCACATGAAAGCAGCTTAAAAAGGGTACACATGTTAAAAAGGAAAGACATTTATAATATCAAAAAACAATATAAATTGGACATCCCTTTAGATAAGAATGTAGCAGTTAATGTGAAACAGGAGTCATCTGTTGTCAACACTGATAACTTGCAAGCTGCAGCACAGGAGAGGTGTGATCTGTTAAAAGAAATGATGGCAAGTGTTGACGATGAAAATATTAGTCAGTATATCGAGTCACTGGACAGACTAATAGAGGAAGCCAGTGAAACTGTTGCATCACAGGAAGAGGACTCTATTGGCAGACAAGAATATATTGATCCTAAACATGGCCATGTAATGGCAATCATTTATATTTAATGCTTTTGTTTGAATGTTAATAGTACATGTATTTGAAAGGAAGTTTTAAATTTTTTCCTTCCCTCTCTATGCCCAGCCAGTTGTCAACACGAATTTAATTTGATACTGCCACCAAAATATTTAAAAACATAGAAACACAACATTCACAGTGTCTGTATTCAGTTTTCCTGATTATGTTCATTTAAGTTATTATTTAGTAACTCACTAGACATGCAAAACAAGAGAGAAGTTTCCATTCAGCAGTTGTCTTGTGTACTGAAGTTTAGAACTTAATGTGTTTCTTTGCATAATGTGGCTTTAACATTTATGTTTGCTCTAAGCTGATGCAAATACATTGTCAAACCAGTTTGTGCTCCCTATTACAGAGTGTCAGTGCATCTTAAGCATAGCCTATCATAAATAAATGAATGTTCGTAGAAAGGCTATCTTTTGTGAAGTTGTTACAACATATTGACTTTCTGGCTGGTCCTGGAGTGCTTTGCTGGGTATCACTTCTTACCTGAGTACTGGTTACTTTCCACATTATACAGATTGGTTTGAAACAGCATGGCGAAACTTGAGGAATGGATTCCTCTTATAACAACATGAAAAACAGGATATGTCAACATGGGTGCAGAAATGCACAGTTACAGAGTTATTCAAGCATTTTACTGTTAACACAGTGCACGCAGACAAGTGCTGTTTCCTGGAAGAAAATTACGACGCCAGTTACAAGTGTTACACAAGTAATAAAATTGTGAATCGGTGTGATATGGGCCTGAACGTTCTTCAGCATGTGCAGATGAAGTACACTGATTGCCAGTTAAATAAGTGGTTGTTGGCATATCCATTGTTAGTAACTGTGGTGTGCAATCAGCTCTGAAATGATGCATAAGTGCTAGGAACAATAAATGTGTCCATGATAATTAGCAAAGATTTGTGTCGGGTGGTGCCTGTGCCTATGGTTTGCAGTCTGGAAATGTAGACCAACCAAAAGTTTGCGACCATGCATTCTGTATACAGTTTAGTGGACGGCAGTGCATTGGAGGCATGTTGCTTGTACCAAAAATGCTACCCATTTTGCAGATTACCAGACCGAAAGACATTTGAAGGAATTCATTGCTTTCTCTGTGAATATGAGAGTTTCACACATCCTTCTGGGAGCTGGGGGTCGTCATGACGTGCAACACCAGAGGACGAGAAAGATCTACTCAAAGCTGTGGAGGAAAGTCCTTGAATCAGCGCAAGGCAGTTAGACTCGCAGAGGAATGTGCCACACGTGGCGATCTGCAGACCGTTACGTATAAATGTCTGGACTCATACCATCTGCAGTGTGTATAAGCCTTGTCTCCTGTGGATTATCCTCTAAGAGTAACATTCTGCCAGTGGTTCCTGCCGCATTTTGTTATGATGCTCAACTTTGCAGCTGTTGTCCCTTCAAAAGGGACGGAACCCAGAATTTGTATAACCAGCATGTGTGGGCAGACACAAATCCCCAGGCAGCTATCCAGTTGTCTCATTATCAGAGGTTCTCCATTAACATTTGGGCCGTCACTGTTGGTGATTGCTTGTTGGGACCGTATGTACTTCCCGGGAGACTTATAGAACAGAACTACAAAGATTCCTCGCTTACTGCATTGCCTGAGTACTTAGAATACATGCCATTTGCTGCATCCCATTGATGAATGTGTTTCATGCCCAGTGATGCTCTAACACATTTGTTTGTCTGCCTGGAGGCACCTAAATGCACATTTTCCTGAGCACTTAATAAGGAGAGGTGGATCAGTTGCTTGGCCATCTCCTTCACCTAACTTAAAACACCTGGACTTTCATCTGTATGGACACACATTCTCTTGTGCATTGGACCATTGTTGTGGATGAACCTACTCTCTATGCATGCACTTGACAGTGTTTCCTTCAGTACGAACAATACCAGGAATTTTTTATTGTGTGTGGAATTCAATGAAGTAACTGTATTCTGTCAGGAAGAGGTCACTTTGAACATTTCGTGTGATAAGTAACCAGAATGTAGTACCTGGAATTACAGATGTACAGTGCAGTTTGTAGGAACTGAAGATTGAATAAATCTGTAACCATGCATTTCCGGACCTGTGTTTCGACTAACCCCATATAATATCACTGCAGTCCAGTGCCTGTGTGATGAAATTGAATCCACTATTTTCCTTTAGAATTTACACCTGAAGTAAAAATTTTTGACACACTCCTTTTCAAAAACTGGAACCTTAATGCCTTCTGATTTAGAAAAGAATTATATCTGCCTTTACCAAAAATGATATTTTAAAATCTTTTATGAAGCAGATGCACAGCAAACACACTTTGAAAAATAATTTAAAGTGTTTAATAAGATCATTAATATAATTTATCAACTTTAAACAGTTCCAACTAATGAATATTGCAGATGACCCTAGGCAGCTATAAGTTTGGTAATGCTATATTATGCACTTATTTCATGAATGTGATTTTCTTCCAAGCTGTGAAACAGCATAGGTATCTTTAAATTTTTGGTTTCCCTACGCATAAATACTTTCAACATTAATACAGCTCATGACGAAAGTTAATATGAGTAGTTGTATATGAGATATTGGTCAATTAATTACTAAAGCCCAGGGTAAGTTAATAACATTGTATGTTAAATAATCAGTTCACAAATTAGACTTTGTCAGCACTGTGTTACAATTTTAAATAAACCTAGGTAAGACTTGATCTTGCCTGTTACATTGAAGTGTGGAACAACTAACACCAATTCTGTGAAGCATACTGTGCAACCTTTGTTTCTACAGATGTCTCATGTTGTTCTTGCCTCCAGGTGTCTTTATGTGGAGCAAATCTGTCAGAAACCTGTACACACCCATCCAATGCCATAATTATTGGATCTGAAATAGGGTTAATAATCCAGTCCATTGCTCACATAGAGACTCTTGTTTTGTCATAACAGCTAATTTGGCACATACAGTCATTGGCACTGCTGATTACTGTATGCATGCACACCAGTCGTAGTGCAGAATCATAATAGAGGTTCCTCAAGGACAGTGTTCAATATTTATAAAACGACTGCCTATCCAGGATGTGATGACAACTGTTGAAAGTTTTGCGCTCATTTCATACACATATTTTGTACGGTAGTATTGTAAATTGTAGAAATCTGGCTGTTGCCAAAATAATGGTTCATTTCTTCCGGTTAACATGAAATATCAGACGAGTCAAAGTACGAGGGATATCTGGAAACTAGGGCTACAAGGCCCATAAATCTACCAGGGAATAGTTTTTTACAGTTGTTACCACAGTTGAGTATGGTAGCAAACACTGAAACAAATGCATGGCAACATTCATCAGGAGCGTCTCGACTCTCTTAGTGGTGATTAAAGATGAGCACTCTCATGCAATCTCTTGCAAAGTGTACCTGTGATACACTACCTGAACACCAAGGACATGAGTGCTGCCACAATTCATCTGAAATCATGCCAGTGTGTGGGGAGAAGATTGTCACATCAATTAATGACAAAATGGGTGCAGAATTTCACTTTCAAATGAATGGAATTTCACATTGGAGGGAAGTGGATGCCCGTGACTGATGAACTGGTGCAAAAGCTTGAAAAGCATATTAATTCTGATCACCTTATGGCCATTGATAACCTGCATGGACTGTGTCCTGAAGTTTCTCAGACCATTTTTTATGAAATAGTGAGTGATTGACTAGGATATCATAATGCATGATGGGTTCTGAAGATGCTGGCAGCTGAACACAAAATCGTGAGAGTCAAGGCCATACGAGAGTTTTCTGAACCAAACAAAAACTGACAATAAAATTAGTGGTTAAGCCAGGGACAAGAGTAACATTTCTGATGGAAGATATATCTAGTGAATTGACAGCACTGTCTCCTTTCCCTTCACTTAGTAATTCAACATTATCAGCACACTTCATAATTTTTTGTTTGCAGGTTTCTGGTACAAAATTCTGAAACCATTTCTTTGTTGAAGTCATGTGTGATGATGATCTGGAATAAGTGACCCACTCATTCTGGTTGAACTCAGACATACCAAGTGCACAAAACAATGATTTGTTTGCTCTTTCGGAATCCTCTTTTTGACAATTCTTGCTTCTAGGGGCAGCCGGACTTGAAGTGACCATACTTACAACAAATCAAACATTTTGTTTTCTTCTTTTCTTGCTTGTCTTTGGAGAAACCCTACTGTAATTTCTTAAAGTGCTTTGTGAATAGGGCACTACCACCGCCATGTTTGTCCAACTTGAGTTATTCTTCCACACTTTCATTTAGTAACTTTGCTTTGATGTTTTGTGATGTGAAATTTTCATCCATTCTACTGGACTCTATAACCATCCAGTATACTTTTGGTATCCCTCCAAGAATAATGAGGGCAATTAATTGATCATCAACTGTTTTGCCCATGTTTTGCAGTTTGTTGGCTACATCCAGAATATGAGTAACATAACTCTGAACATTTTCTTCAAATTTGGATAATGTAGTATTGATGAACGTGAATGAAAGTTATTTTACTTGACTAAAAATAACCACAAAGTACATTAGGGTGGAAAATATTTGGTTTCATATTTGTGAAATAGCACAAAACCCAGAGATTCAGTTAATTAATTGGAGTGCCATGTTAGGTTTTATCATTGGTTTTCTAAGCTGTACAGACAGTCAACAAATACTCTGCTACTTCAGACAAATTTTAACCAGAAGTATTAACCTGTGGCTATTACGTGTCGTAGGGCGGTAATAACACACTTTAGACATCGAATATACATATATTTAGCACAGGAGCAAGCGAATACAACATGGCAGTATAAAGATAGGGCCCTTTACGCCAGACGCCACAAACCTTTATCACCCCATCCTATCTTGAAAAAGATGTACCTGCAAACTATCAAAAATCTGAAGACCTAATGATGTGCATGGTCAAAGTACAGTTCAAATACAGCATCATTTGTAATGATGTAATACTTGCTGTTTGTAGATCACTACACATGATGGAACATGAAGTCACTTAAACTGCACAAAAAGTAAGAAATAAAATGGTTTCGGCTCAGATGAAGTACCAGTACACTCTGAATGAAACAAAGCGTAGTAAACGAATTTTTCACATCAGGGAAAATTCCTGAGTATTTCATACAGGCAAGAGTTGTACCTCTGCTAAAGAAAGGTAATGCAGAAGACATAGAAAATTACCAGCACATATCCTTGCTGACACCATTCTCCAAATAATAGAATCAATTATGAAGTACATATTAACGAATTACTTGAATAAAAACATCCTTTTAAGTTAATTTTAGTTTGATGATGATGTTAGGTTTGTGGAGCTCTCAACTGCACGGTTATCAGAGCCTGTACAAATTCCCAACCTTTGCTCTGTCCTATCTCACCACTTTCATGAATGATGATGAAATGATCAGGACAACACAGACACCCAGTCATCTAGAGTAAGGTGAAAATCCCTGCCCTGCCGGGAATCGAACCCGGGACCCCTTGCTCGGGAAGTGAGAACAAGACTGCAAGACCACGAGCTGCGAACTAATTATAATTTGGTCTCCCAAGTCATAGAACTATGGAGTTGGCCATAGTAGAATTCACAAAGGTGGCACTTAATGCTCCTGACAAAGATGAGTGTATCACAGGAACATTTTTAGATCCAGAATGAAAGTTTCACTCTGCAGCAGAGTGTCCACTGATATGAAACTTCCTGGTAGATTAAAACTGTGTGCTGGACCGAGACTCAAACTCGGGACCCTGGACCGAGACTCAAACTCGGGACCTATACCTTTAGCGGGGAAACACTTTACCATCTGAGCTACCCAAGCACGACTCACACCCCGTCCTCACAGCTTCACTTCCGCTGGTGCCTCATCTCCTACCTTCCAAACTTCACAGAAGCTCTCGTGCTATGCTGCAGAACTAGCAGTCTCCTTGCAGGAGAGCTTCTGTGAAGTTTGGAAGGTAGGAGACGAGGTACTGGCGGAAGTGAAGCTGTGAGGATGGGGCATGAGTTGTGCTTGGGGAGCTCAGATGGCCAGCACAGTAGCTCAGCATGTTCAGTCAGAGGGTTAGCTGTCCTCTGTAATAAAAGAAAAAAAAACGAGTTAATGTATCAACGATGAACTTCAACAAGTGTCATAGGACATTCAGCCTGAACAAATACAATGGTGGCAAAGGTCCTGAGTTCAAGTCTCGGTCTGGCACACAGTTTTAATCTGACAGGAAGTTACATTTTTAGATCTTTCTATGGATTTTCATACTGTTGACCATAAGTTTTTACTAAATAAGCTAGAATTAGGAATGAGAGGGATTACTAATGACTCATTCTGATCACACTTAACAGACAAGGTGCAAGACCAAAGATAACACATACCTCAAGTGATTATAAACTTTTTGTGAAACCGTTATCTAAACCAAAATACATTAATAAAGGGGTTCCTCATTACAATCACTGAGAAAACAAGAGAAACAAACACAATCCTCATGGAAGTTTACAATTGATCAATAAGGAATTAAGCGATAGTAGACATAAAGAAGACTAATGCCATGAATTTCAATTTGAAGGCAGAAAATAGCACTGTTAAATGAAATGTACCTGACACCACTATAGACTGTATGATAGATGCAAAATTTCTAGGTGTGAATATTGATCCTCAGTTGAAGTGGTGTGAATGCACGCACAATGATACTTACAAACAGAATATGATCAGCATATTATGCCCTTAAATTTCTGTCATCAATATGTAACGGGCAGTTTCTAGTAGTTACATATTATTCATATGTACACTCAATTCTTAATTGACATTCCTTTTGAGGGAACAAATGGACCAAAGGTGAATACGATTTTCAAACTGTAGAAGAGGATCATAAGAATAACCAGGAGAAAAATGCTCCCATCGAAGCACAAAAAACAGGAATATGTTTTTGATTGTGATTCTTCAATTTCTCCCTGTGTACTTCATGATGAAAGAGTTCACAGGTGAACAGCTGAATATTTCGAAAAGTGCCACCATCAGGTGCCCTGGCGAACTGACCACCTAGGCACCGGTGCTGGGCATTAATCACCTCCAACAAAGAAGACACCGCCAGCACACGCCCCTGGGTGTGGAGTGCAAAAGGAGCGGATGCCGAACGTTCTGCGCCTGGGCGCGGGCCGCGTTCGGAACACCTGGAGAGGAGAGGAGATAAAAGCCCGGCACTGGCGCCTCAGCAGTCAGTTCGTCAATGCACCTGACTATGGCAACCTGGTCGCTGGACGAAATATTGTGCCCATTAGACACTAGCATTCAGCTGTTCACCCATGAACTCTTTCGTCATGTTCCTGTTTGTTTAAAAGACTCTGAGAAGTGCCTCATTCTACCTTCATCCGCAAAAAATTTGGCATCCAAACTTATTCATGGTGGTTTTTTTTTTTTTTTTTTTTTTTTTTTTTTTTTTTTTTTTTTTAAAAAAAGAATGCAACTCACATCAAGCTCCCACAAGTCCCTTAGTCCATCGCTGTAAGTTGGTCACACACTTCCAATTGCCCTTTCCCACTCCTTCATTCACCCCAACACACAGTTATTATCTCTTTGTTTATCTATGTTACTGCTTGCAGTGTCTCAGCCACAATCCCATTCGTTTTGTCCTGCTATTACAGTCTCCTCTCACTGTCATTGTCTTCTGCTTGCCCTCTCTTATGGCTAATATCTCAGTCCTTCCTTCCTACTGCTGCTGTCTTCTCACTGTCAGTATTTCTCTCTTATTTGTCGTCATTGTCATATTCTTTGTCTCTCATTATCAATTACTCTTACTCACTTTCTCTTTATTGCTTCTTGCCCTATCCCACCTGAGGCCCTATCTCGTTTCACTCTTTTTCTAGCACGGTTCTGTCTTTGTCTACTATGTTCCACTGTCACTGTGCCCCTCCCTTTCTCTCACACTTTTATTATCTACTTCTTTCCACTGTTTACTATCTTCCAGTATTTATTAATTTTCTGTCTTTTTGCCACTGCCACTGTCTTCTCTCTCAGCATAAAGAAGCACTAATATGTTGGCATGCCAAAATGTTTGGGAAAATTTTTAAAGCTGATAATGAAGGTAAAATGTAGCTGGTACCTTACTTTTCTGTCACAGTCTTGTAAATAAACTGGAATATATTCACATTTTTTGTCTTCCGATAGGAGCATTTATCCGCTGGTTCCTGTCTGTTCCTTGCTGCAACAGGGCATGTAACGCACATGAAGACAAATGTATTGAGTAAAATTTAGATAGTGTACTTATGTGAAATTAAAATAATGCAAAACTAATTTTACACATCAGACCGGATTTTACATGAAAAACGTTGTGTATCTGCTTGAGTACTGCAACATGGGATTCTCAGATGATAACAGAGATGCTTTTCTCCGAGTTAAGTCACTTCATAAACTACACTTTCACCTCACATAAGATTTTATGGGTATGAGTGTGGTAACTTTGAACACCTGTATCTCAGAAATGATAAAGATATGAAGAAAATTTTCGAGATAGGGATCTCAGTAATAAACCATAAAAATAACAGCCATTTGTTTCACATAGCGGTTTCAGAATCTTTGGCTGGGTTTTGGTACCCACAAAAACCAGTTTTTGATTTATTTCTCGTTAACAGATAAAGATGTTTGAAAACGGAGAGATGGCTCTTCTGGATAAATACCGTTAAAATTTGAGAATATTCTGCAGTTATTTATATTTCATCTCAATCAGATTTTACGTGTAGAAGTTGGCTAAATGTGAACATCTGTCTCCTGGAGACAGATAAAGATATTAAGAAAATCCTTCAAAGCTCTTCGATTGTAAAAATCTCAGCCATTTCCTGTGCATAGCCGTCTTGGTATCCTCGGCAGGGTTTTGGTCTGCTGGTGACGGCGAAAATGTGGTAAAAAACCATTTTTGTGTGTTTTCCGAGGGATCACCCATGAACTAATGGTGTCTTCATATGTCCCATCAAGCCCTCAATAGACCAAACCAAGTGCAAAAAGAATGAACCGATTTGCTCCATTTACCTAAGCAGGAGGAAAAGGATTTTCTGTTGGGTATACGAATGGTCCATAGTGCAAGAGCTATCCAAAACATTTGACCCTACCTTTTAACCCACCAATAGCACCTGAGGTATGAGCACTGGAAAATCCCATTTTAAGTGTGTGTTTTGGTAATATTAGGTATGCATGCTGTTGCGAGCATACTAATAACCAAGCTCACTGTAAAGGTCTGTTCAAAACATCTACACATACATCTACATCTACGTGGATACTCTGCAAATCACATTTAAGTGCCTGGCAGAGGGTTCATCGAACCACCTTCACAATTCTGTACTATTCCAATCTCGTACAGCGCGCCGAAAGAATGAACACCTATATCTTTGTGTACGAGCTCTGATTTCCCTTATTTTATCGTGGTGATCGTTCCTCTCTATGTAGGTCAGTTTTGCATTCGGAGGAGAAAGTTGCTGACTGGAATTTCGTGAGACATTAACTGTACGATCTTAGTACATTTACCATTCAACTTACTGATCTTGTGCACCTTTTTCCCACATATCCAACAGATTCAGCAACTGCCAGTTTGTGGATCTGCACTTATTCTGCTTTTGTTTGTTTGACAGCACAGGTCTTCAGTCGTTTGTGTATGTAAATAGTTCATGGCAAAGAAACTGAGATTTATATTCAACCAAGCAATTAAATATTTTGTAAACTAGCAAAATATACTGAAGTCTTTTGTTAGGAATCATATTGCCTTCTTCATCAATTCATTATAATGACTTGTGTGTATTAAAGTAACAAAGTATGTTTTTTCATATAACAAAGGATATTTTTCAGAAACACGGTGTATTCCAAAAGTACTGTAAATGATAATATGGATTTGGTGAGGTTTGCTTAACTGTAGGATGCATAGTATTATAAAAGTATCTTGAGTTCAGCATAATACTAATAAGTTTTTACTTTAGTCACTGAATGTAGATATTAAAATAAAACGAAAACAGAAAATTTATGTGTTCATTCACACATTGAAAGCAAATGATTGCTGATTCTGTACAGTAGTACAAAGTTAGGAAACAAAAATAAGTAAAGGAGAAATTATATTTAAGGCTGATTCGCGTTAGACACCAACAAAATGGAACAGAATGTCAGATGCTGTCAGTATAAAATGATGGAGGGATCATACTAGACAGAACATCAACAAAACACTACTTCACTTAACCCACTACCAAGTAGTGAACGTAAAATTACATCAGTGATACGAAAAGTCGCAGAATAGTATTGGAATTAAGAAACCAGCAATGAAAAAAATTGTTTATGTTCAAAGCAAATTTGATAATGGATATTCTTGTTTAATTTTGCATTGTAAATTGTTGAGGAGTGAAACAAAAGTTCAAAACATTAACATTTATTTTCTAGTGAAAATATATATGTACAAAAACATCAAACAATATTTATAAGGGAAAATGTAGCGCCTATTTACTTTACATGTTATGTTTTTTCCTCTATAGCAAATACCATCACAAACGACTGTACTTTTCTCCTTCAATGGAGCTGATTTTTTTCACTTAATAAAAGGTTATTTAATGAAACCTGCTTCATCAACTTATGCTCTTATTTATACATTGTGTAAGTGTCAGCTCTATTCAGTTACTGTAAAATCTAACTGAGTTTTCATTTCAGATATCTGGCATCTCCTATACAAGAATAATCAATGGAAAAAGTATCCAAGTCGTCATGAAACGCTTGTAATTTGTTGCGAAAACTAAGGAAAATACTAAAATACAGATTAAGGAGACTCAAAATCAGAATTCAGCCATTACTATTTGAGTGAGCATGGCGAAAACAAGTTAACATTTGATGTTAGCAGACGACAATACAGTTCCTCCCCACCAAAGTCAACATCAAAACTTTCTTCCCAAGAAATCGTGATAGGTCTGTGTTATTCATAGCCTGTGTGACTGCTGCCATTTGACATGTATAGTGATGATACCACATAACAACTTAGATACTGGGCTTTTAGGAATGCAGTTAGCGCAATACAGTGAATCTAATGTCTTAAGTTGCCCATATCATCATTACTTTTAACTTAACGATACCTGTCATGTCATCTTGCAAACAAGATGTTGCTTTAGGCATGGAAACGTATGTTAGATTGCAGTTTAAAGCCCATAAAATTAAATTCACCAAGAATGCAGTAGTAGTTTTCTTATTCATTTACTTTGTGAACGACACTTTATCATCTCTTGACAGCGCTAGTTATTAGCTAGTTGATGCCCTCAGATGATTTGTGTGACCACGTTTTTTTCATTAACGTTTTTGTAAACTCTTAAATTAAAAGGTCGATTCGTGCTAGATGTCAAAAGATCAGATGGACTGTCAGGTGACGCCATTGTCAAATCGTTGATGGTTCACACTAGCCCTAATGTCAATAAAATGTCAGTTCAGTTAGTCCAGCATGTAACGGTGAAACTGAAGTTATGCAATTCCATCTGTAGTACAAAAATTCGAGTACAATATCGAAATTAACAACCACAAAGTTTATTAATGGCCAAAACAAACTTCATAATGTATGTTCTTGATAACTTTATGTGGTAAATTGCTGAGAAGGGAAACAACATTTTGTTGCAGCTTCAGCATGAATGCTTTATTAACAACATTTTATTCACACACACACACACACACACTTGTGCAAGTGTGAACAACTCAGGAATCAGAACATAACATAAAAAAGAAGTAAATACGAGGATAGGTAATAAAGAGGAGTCATCGGAAAAACTGCAGTACTTAATGAAACCAAGCCTTCATCACTCACCTTCCCCATCCCTTCCCCCAACTTCTAACGGTGTTTTCTACCGAAATGCACATGGTGCACAAATTTGGTGAGGGCAGGGGAGGGGCAGGCATTCCTGCCGAGTCGGTTGTAGAGTGGTCGTGCGTTTTGTCTGGCATCTGACACATCATGTCTGCGATGATAGGAAGAGGGGTGGCTGATTATGCGAAATCTGCGGTAGATCCATTACGCATTTTGTCTGGCATCCACTGACGCAGTTCCAGTTTTCAGGTACCAGCATAGGATGTGCAGAATGCATGTTTAAGGCGGTTGATAGAAATCTTAGTTCAGGTTCCATTAACATCGATATTAAATATCTTCTAATCTCAACTGAGGGCTGTATATGGTCTATCATATGGTGGCTGCAGAGGCTGGTGCACAGCGTCATGTCCAACAAAAACTTCGTGACATTTCCAGAGGTCAGCGAAAATGAAATGGCAGTCTTCCTGTTCCTCAATGTGACTGGACATAGTTGGCGAATGTGCAAATGTAATTTTGAACAAAGTCTGATTCCTAGGTTAGGTCGTTAGGCATGCTGCCGAATAATTCACTGGCAATCGAGTTGGCTGACCATAAACCAGTACCATCTAGTGTGATTCCTCCATCTATTACCAATTCTGTAGTAACTGACCCTTGAATTTGAGCTAATATTCTGGTTACTCCGAATGACGAACATCGATGTGTTGTACCTTGGTAGAATCGTGGAAATCTACTTTTATTTGGTGCCGGAATACTACGTTTTAGTTGAAATGGGGGCGTAAAACGCCGTAATATTGAATAGAAATAGTACTTTTTAGAGCCTATTTCGATATGTGTCAACTTTGAGGAGTCGTAATCAGAAGCGTAATCAGAAGAAAAATCTTTTCACAGTTTAAAAATGCAATCTTTTTCCATTTGCAGCAGAATTTTCGTTGCTTTACGATTAGTCGATTTGTTCTAAGAATGGTGGATGTAAATTGTTGCAGTTCACTTAGTAGTGATGCGTATTAACAAGACAAGAAGCGTAAATCCAAGCTTTGTTGTTGCCTTTCACAGTTGTTGCGTTTTTGATACACATAAATCTACATAAACCGTTGACATTACATCTTTAATTTATTTGCTTTTGCGTCTTCACACTCCACCTGCTCACATATGCTATGCTGCCAGACCTCTGAACAGTATTTCCACTTCATTGTTGTATTGTTTACATTGGAGCTTTCCATCAGACAGGAAAAATCACGCTTCCATTCGTTGTTGCTTACTCGGGTGAGACAGTCCTCGTAAAATAATTATCTGCCTTGTACATTTGTGAAACCATGCGTCGTTTACAGAGTTGTGAAAGATCTGCAGTGATCAGTGTACGTGCGTACTTTCAGGTGGAAAAAGAACAGTTCCATATCACAGCCAGTAAAGAAAATTCTGAATGCCTCAGTACTAGTGAAAGTACAGCGAAGCGAGTTTCTGATAATACAGAGAAATTTCATGTCTTGTATCATCAAAAAAAAAGTTCTGGTATGCGACAGAAGTTTACATTGGATGAGTTTGAACAGGGCGCTGTAAGATGGAAAATCCACAACTTCTTTGTGGAAAGGCAGTTTCCCTCAGTAGCAGCCATATAAGAAAAGTCGAAGATGTTAAGGCTTAAAGTCAAGCGCTGGCACGCCAGTCGGGGACGACAGAGACGAGATGGCTGTGAGAAGACGTCGGCAAATCGCACGCTAACTTGAGTCCTCTCCAGGAGGACAACGTGACAGCATTGGCCCCTATGTGGAGAGGTCATAAGCGCCACGCCCGACCATACAAATCTGTCATTGTTTTAGATCATGATCCATAACACACAATGATAAATCCAGTGTCACGAAATCCAACTATGAAATGGAGAAATGATTATGTTACTGAATGGCTGGAATGAAATAATGTAGACCTTCCATCTAATGCCACATCATACGAAGAATTTACTAAAGCTGGCCCACTGGAGCATACGCGACCGCACTTCAGATCACAAGAATTCCTTTTGGAAAGTGTATTGCACTCAGTGGTCTAAGAAGTTAAACTTCCGTGATCACCTGTGACACACTGCGGATTCAACGTCATTGAACATATTTGCGTATCTGTCAAGAACAAGGTAACAAAGGAGAACAAGAACTATAAGATTAAACGATACTTTACAGTTGTGTGGCCCCACTCTGAAAATGTGTTACCCTGAGTGTCTGGAGGAATTCAGTGAGTCAAGTACAGAAACTTGAAAACTGTTATACACAAAGAACTCGCTATCTTGACGTAGAAATAAAACCATTGCTGATACAAGCAGACGATCGCAGTAGCATCAGCGAGACCCCAAGCAGTAGTGAAAGCGATTAAGGTAGGTTTTATTCCTTTCATTATTCTTTCCTGGAAAATTTTTTAATTCTGCATTACAACTATGGTAGCACGCAGCTATGACAACCACACTCCACCACAGTCTCGCACACATTGCAGCTATTAACACAACTGCTTACAGACTCTTAACTGATCAGCCCAAGGAGTAATCACTAGTAAAGACATACGATGTAACCGACAAAAGTTCAAGCATTATACCTGTACTTTCTCCGTCACAATAACTACAATAGTAAGGTCAACCGCAGCATCTTGCTTTCGTAATTGTAACGACGAAACAGTTGACCAGAAAATACCGAAAATACGCCTGCAAATAGAGTGAGTCTGTATCTTTAAACTGTGTAAAGGAAATTTTCTTCTTAATTACGATACAAAATCTATGACTCCTGAAAGTTGGTACCCACCAAACAATGTTCGAAACATCACGCTTACTCTCAAATAATGCCACGTATGTCGCTCCCATTTCAACAAAAGTGTGGTATTCAAACACTAAACAAAAGTAGATATTTCACCATTCCAGCAAGGTACAACACATCGATGTGTCCTCGGAGTCTTTCATGACGGCATTCATGAATGAAACGTTCTCGGTTTTCCAGCCACGTCAATTCGAATAAAATCCTCGAGCTTTCGATGGCCATCTCCGCCAACATCGTCAGGAGTTCATTGGCTGCTGGAGCTGCTACATTTTGTCACTTATATAAGCATGATGACATTATCAGCAGCCAATCAGATCGACCCAATGTGGCGCACGCACGCAAGTCAACCCGGGCAGCTAGCGGAGCTATTGCCCGTGGCAACACCGGTGACGCCAGGGGCAGGTGCCACGTTTGAAACTGCCGCTCCAGCGTCGCGCATCTGTCTTTGCTTTCTTTCGATGTCCAACGCCTGCCCCCATGTCCTCCTGAGTGTGTATCCCTGGTCTCTGTTGAAATTGTTGTTGTTAAAACCAATCTCGGCCACTTCCTTTATAATGGAGTCCCAATATGTAGACGCATGAGCCAACACTTTTGTATTTTCGAACTGTATTTTATGTCCGTTTCTAGGCAAAGCTCCGCTATGGCCGACTTGTCAATCTCCCTTTGGTTTATATGGCGCTTGTGCTCAGTACAACGCTCCGCAACCGTGCGAATTGTTTGTCCAATATACATACTGCCACATTCACAGGGTACACCATACAAACTGAACGCTCGAAGAGCAATGTCGTCTTTAACAGGGCGCAACATATCTCGTATTTTGGGGGTGGGCCGGAACACTGGTCTTAGCCCATGTTTCTACAGCAGACATCCTAACTTGCTGCTAGTTTCTCCACAGTATGGCAGGAATACAGTCCGTTTGGCCTCTTCTACTGATTCACCAGGTGTCTTTCGTTGGCGGCCCTTGAAAGTGTTTGCGATGTCTCTTTTGCTGTATCCATTTTCCCCGAATACAAGTTTTAAGTTCTGCAAATTCAGACTGTATGTGGTCATCATCAGTGATAATCTTGGCTCTATGAACGAACGTGTTCAGGACAGCTTTCTTGTGTACAGGATGGTGGAAACTATTGGCTTTCAAGTATCGATCAGTGTGTGTTGGTTTCCGATACACTGAATGACCAAGCTGGCCTCCTGCCTTCCGCTCAACCTAAACATCCAAGAATGGTAGCTTGCCATGCTTCTCCATCTCGACAGTAAATTTAATGTTGGGATGGACACCATTCATATGATGGACGAACTTCCGTAGTGTATCTTCACCATGAGGCCATATCAGGAAGGTGTCATCAACGTATCGTAAAAAGCAAGACGGCCATAATGTCGCAGTGCATTGATGTTCGTGACGCGATGTAACCAGAATAAGAGCTCAAAGTCAGGGGTCAGTCATTATCAAATGGACAGTAGTGTAATCCGTCCATCATTTGATATTGTCGTCGCCTAACTTTTGTTCCATTTTGTTGACATCTAATATGAATCAACATTAAATATGACTTTTCTTTTACTTAAGATCTTCCTTGATGGAAGAACGGAGATTCAGTACGACAACTGGCATGGTTTCTGTCCAATATCGTGATTCATGGCAATGTAGGGGTACTTTTATACAAACATTCTTTTGAGCCACTTCTGTTGGATGACAAGCTGCAATTCGAATACTTCATGTATAACAAACTGGTGAGTAATTTGAGCAGACAAGATTCATGTTGCCTGTCTTGTCAGTAGTGATAAGGAATGACACTCCAAAACGAGGAATCTGCCTGCGAAAGAATGTAGTTGAAACTATTTCAGCGGTGGCATTGACTGTAAGAAAAACACCAGACCAACAGGTCAAGCAGTTGATTACAGTTAGATGTATCCTTCAAATGAGTCGCGTGGGGTAGCCGTGCGGTCTAGGCACCTTGTCACGGTTCGCGCAGCTCCCCCCGTCAAAGGTTCGGTCCTCCCTCTGGCATGGGTGTGTGTGTTGTCCTTAGCATAGATTAGATTAAGTAGTGCATAAGCCTAGGGACCGATGACCTCAGCAGTTTGATCCCATAGTCCTTACCACAAATATCCAAAATTTCCTTCAAATGACACTATTGATCCACCAATGTCTATGGGCACTTGTTCGACTCGTTGGTTGGGTGGAACAAAAGTGCTTTGGAATGCACTGATGTGACAAGTGATCTTACTACATTGACAGTCCACACAATGGTGACCAAAGGCTTTGCAGTCTGTGTACACATTCAGCTGCAAAAAAACCTCATTTAACCAGCCTTGTCGTACTCTGGACGGCAGGTGGGAGAAATCCTACACTTGAAAGTTCATTATCATAAACGGATATGCATTTTTTGTAGAAACATCACAATACAACGTTATTTTGAATGAGGTAACTATGTGCAACGAAGCTGTACGCCAACTGGATGCACAAATAAGTCTTGCAGTTCACTGCTGTGCTATTGTGCCCAAGCGAGTACTTCATAATCGACTTCACTTGTAATTACGTTTACACAGAAATACCATCTGCTGGTGTATTGAATTCCACTTTGACATGCACGATATGTGTCGGGAATTGCGTTTTGTAGTCCAAGTGACACAGCTGACGTGGCGATGGTTTGTCTGGTGTCTGACGAAAAGCGTGAATGAGTGACATGTGATCAGTGGTTAACATAAACTGAGGGCCTTCAAGCATATGGTGGAATTTCTATATATGCAGGGTGTACATAAAGTCCAGGAACACTTTCAATTATTTATTGCACAAGAACTAAACATTATATACACTCCTGGAAATTGAAATAAGAACACCGTGAATTCATTGTCCCAGGAAGGGGAAACTTTATTGACACATTCCTGGGGTCAGATACATCACATGATCACACTGACAGAACCACAGGCACATAGACACAGGCAACAGAGCATGCACAATGTCGGCACTAGTACAGTGTATATCCACCTTTCGCAGCAATGCAGGCTGCTATTCTCCCATGGAGACGATCGTAGAGATGCTGCATGTAGTCCTGTGGAACGGCTTGCCATGCCATTTCCACCTGGCGCCTCAGTTGGACCAGTGTTTGTGCTGGACGTGCAGACCGCGTGAGACGACGCTTCATCCAGTCCCAAACATGCTCAATGGGGGACAGATCTGGAGATCTTGCTGGCCAGGGTAGTTGAGTTACACCTTCTAGAGCACGTTGGGTGGCACGGGATACATGCGGACGTGCATTGTCCTGTTGGAACAGCAAGTTCCCTTGCCTGTCTAGGAATGGTAGAACGATGGGTTCGATGACGGTTTGGATGTACCGTGCACTATTCAGTGTCCCCTCGACGATCACCAGTGGTGTACGGCCAGTGTAGGAGATCGCTCCCCACACCATGATGCCGGGTGTTGGCCCTGTGTGCCTCGGTCGTATGCAGTCCTGATTGTGGCGCTCACCTGCACGGCGCCAAACACGCATACGACCATCATTGGCACCAAGGCAGAAGCGACTCTCATCGCTGAAGACGACACGTCTCCATTCGTCCCTCCATTCACGCCTGTCGCGACACCACTGGAGGCGGGCTGCACGATGTTGGGGCGTGAGCGGAAGACGGCCTAATGGTGTGCGGGACCATAGCCCAGCTTCATGGAGACAGTTGCGAATGGTCCTCGCCGATACCCCAGGAGAAACAGTGTCCCTAATTTGTTGGGAAGTGGCGGTGCGGTCCCCTACGGCACTGCGTAGGATCCTACGGTCTTGGCGTGCATCCGTGCATCGCTGCGGTCCGGTCCCAGGTCGACGGGCACGTGCACCTTCCGCCGACCACTGGCGACAACATCGATGTACTGTGGAGACCTCACGCCCCACGTGTTGAGCAATTCAGCGGTATGTCCACCCGGCCTCCCGCATGCCCACTATATGCCCTCGCTCAAAGTCCGTCAACTGCACATACGGTTCACGTCCACGCTGTCGCGGCATGCTATCAGTGTTAAAGACTGCGATGGAGCTCCGTATGCCACGGCAAACTGGCTGACACTGACGGCGGCGGTGCACAAATGCTGCGCAGCTAGCGCCATTCGACGGCCAACACCGCAGTTCCTGGTGTGTCCGCTGTGCCGTGCGTGTGATCATTGCTTGTACAGCCCTCTCGCAGTGTCCGGAGCAAGTATGGTGGGTCTGACACACCGGTGTCAATGTGTTCTTTTTTCCATTTCCAGGAGTGTAGATGTCATACATATTGCATTTTGAAGAGAAACTCTGAAAGTTTTTTTAACAAACATTCGATATGCAAACCACAAGTGATCTGGCAGACGTCAATATGATAATCGAACTCTTGCCCTAACCGTCCCAGCATGACATTTTCAACTGTCGCAGTTACTTCCCGTGCTCTCTCCCGGAGCTCTGCTACGTCATGTGGTGGAGGCAGTACATACACCAGATCTTAAATGTGTCCCCACAGAAAAAAGTCACACAGAGTGAGGTCTGGTGATTGCGGAGGCCATTTCATGAAACAGTTGTCCCCTTCTGTAGCAGGGTCGCCATGTTTGCGACTAGCACTGACTATCGGCAAATTACCAAATTACGCTGTGGTGGTATACATGAAAAATAACTTTCAGAGTTCTCTTCAAACTGACATAATGTATGATATTTGTACAATGTTTGTTTCTTGTGCAATAAATAATTGAAAGTGCTTCCGTACTTTATGTACACCCTGTATTTTCTATATAATTCATGGATGCGTGTTGACCAGCTGTGTTGGGACCAAGAAAGTATCTCACAGAAGAACGCCAAGGGCTACCAATATTGGTAACTTTGTTGTTAAAGTGCAGTATGTGTTGCAGTTGGAACCAGCAATGTGAGAGGATTTTCCAGGGCAGGGTGTACTGGAAGTGCAGGTCTGCAATAATGGTCTTCTTCTTGTTAAAGGCAATTTCTGCTTCCCTAGTCTATTGTAATTTGTCACTTGGTTTCGGTGAACATCATAAGAAGTCGTTAGTGGAGCAGCTAGGAGCCCATAAATGCACATGAAACCGATAAAAGTTAGCAAGACCAAGAAAACCTCACAACTCTGACACAAGTTGCAGAAAGTTGTTTATGCCTTCCACCTTTTCCTCCAATGGCGACCGACTTCCTTGGATGTTAATGGTATGACCCATGAACTGACCTTCTGACGCTCCGAACATGTACTTTGATGGACTGATGAGTAAACCATATGAACAGAGGCGAATGAAGACTTTCCATAAATGTTCCAGATGTTTCGTTTCGCCAATACACATATATCAGAAGTCGAGGTCATGTGTGACTTCCTCCTTAAAATGCTGGAAGACATGTGAACTCGAATATGCTGAATAGATTGCAGACAGCAGTTTTAGGTATGTCTTCTGGAGCAATAGGTATTTGGTTGAAAGCTCATACTAAGTCTATTGTTAAGAAGACGTGTTTACTGGGGATACTGAACGAGAACTCTTCAATATGGGGAACAGAATACTGATCGGGAATTGTTCTGGCTTTAACTTGCCAGTAATCGCCGCATGGGCGTCGTCTGGTGGACTTCTTTGTAACTATTTGGAGAGGTGACATCCAACTGCTGTTTGATTTATGGCAGATTTCTTGGGTGAGCGTAAAAGAACGTTCTTTCTTCGCTTCGTTTCTTTATCTCAGGTGGTAGTCAACAAGGTCAATTGTAAATTGGTGGTCCGGCCATGGCTAGAACACAATGCACTGCTGAGAGCTGTACAGGCGCTGAGTGATCTCTGGAAACAGTTTAAGAAGTTTTAAATATGGAGGATCACCTGTGATCATGCACATGGCAGTATTGTCTACACAGTGTAAGTGTCTACAGCCAACTAAGTTAGTAATTGTATCAAGAAGGTGGTGGTGGTGAAGGTCCACTAACGAACTGTAAAATATAAAATGTCTGCTCCAAGGATGGGGTATACCAAGTCTCCAATAATGAATTGCCACAAAAACTCACAATGATATCTTAAGTTCAGTGCGAGTGTCACATGACTATATCTATTAATTGTGGAACCAATGGCAGTAAAGAAGCAACAGTCATCACTGTTGTAGCGAGGTAGTTGAGAAGATGGGTACACTGACACATCGGCACCTGCGTCCACTAAAAATTGCAATTTTCTGCAATGTTCCATGGCAAACAGTCGAGAACTGGCATCTGGGAAGCCAGTTGTTATAATTACTGATTTCCAGGTACATTTCCCATCTTACACGGGGAACAACATTTGTGGATCTCAGCCAAATTGTATGTAGTGTAGCATATCTTTGCAACTGGAAGTGAATGACAACATCTGTCTAGTGAGTGATGGCCCTGAGACTGGTGTTTGGAATGTTGTGCTCAAAGAGCGGTGACTTTTGTTGCAAACTCAGCAATTTGTGCTTTTAATGGGGCGAAGGCATTGTGGGATTGTCAGCATACAGCTGCAACACATGTGGACAGATGCATTGCAGCTAAATACAGTCCACTGTTTGTGGCAGAACACCGAGATCGCCAGTGCATACAGTGAGTATTTTCTGTGTGTCAGGCGGTAGGTGTGGCAACCATATGTTTAATAGGATATCTTTATTAACTACATTGTGTCCATAACAGCAATTGTGATGAAGTGCGATCATCTAATACTTTTGTGTGGAGCAACTGTTCTGATTGTTTGGCTTAGATACTGTGACAGGTGACTTACTAGAGCATTCTTAGTGGCAGCCTAATGTCCGTGCCCTTATTGAATGCAGTGGCAGTAATTATACTTGGTTTCTTTGGAGGTTATATGGGCTAATAGAAACTGACTTCAAGTTGTGCAAATCATAGAACAGGATTTTCTGCCAGAGCAGTAGTGGTTTAACAACGATCAGCCGCGAATCTACGATATTTCCGAACTGGGGCAAAAATTTCCCACCCCCAACCCACCTCGAGCGTTTGAGATAGGAACACAATTTTTTTTAATTAATTTTCAAAAATATGTTCATGTACAGCGGCATTTCCTTTATCTGTGGGTAAAATAACTATTTCAGTCCTAGTCAAGCGCAAAGTGGACGGCACCTTGGGACACACTGTGTACAGGGAAGAAACCCACACTGATCTGTATCTCCACACTACCAGCTGCCATCATCCTTCACAGTGTGAGGGTGTACTGCGAACACTGGTACTCAGGGCCCTTGCAATATCGGATGAGGAAAGCCTACAACGAGAACTTAACCACCTTTAGTACGTTTTCAAGCAGAACGTATATAACGAGAGTCAAATTCGACGTGCTTTCAGGCAGAATGCATAAGCCCAGCAAAGAGAGAACGAAGACAGCGAGAAGACAATGGCGTACCTGCCTTACGCCAGCAAAGTATCCAAGAAAATCGGCAGAATTCTGGCCGGTGTAACATCAAATGTGCCTTCCGCCCACCTCCGAAAACGCGTGCCCTGCTAGGTACATTAAAAGATGACCTGGGGCTCCGCAAACCGGGTGTTTACCGTATTCCGTGTAAATGAGGTAAGGCATCATCGGGCAAACTGTACAGACAATCGAAGAAAGATGCCAGGAACACAGAACGCACACTCAACTGAAGTAGCCTACAAAATCTGCGGTTGTGGAACATTACATGGATACTGGAGATACTACGAAGTACGCGAAAACGGAAGTTTTATTGCAAGCCTCGTCTTTTTGGGGCTGTGTTGTGAAGGAAGCGATTGAAATACGTGTAGCTGATGGGCTGATCAACAGAGACGCTGGGTTCAACCTCAGCAAAGCCTGGGACCCAGCACTCAGCCAACTAAAAGCACAGTGCTGACCCAAAGCGACTCCCGCGCCCGACGGAGGCCACAGGACATCTAAAGCGACTCCCGCGCCCGACGGAGGACACAGGACATCTGATGGTCCACAGTTCCCATCCAGCAGCCAGCCCATCCCCACCACCCCTCCACGCACCGCCGCGTGTGGCAGAACTCAGGGGAAGGGGTGGGGAGCGATCAGAGTATAAAGGGGAGGAGATTCAGCGAAGACGCAGGCACTCGAGACTGGGACGCCGTAGCGGAAGGGTCAAGCGGCAGCGCAGCAGCGGCGACGGGCGGGGAGCAGCAGCAGACAGGCCGAGCGGCAGCGCAGTAGCGGAGAGGGGCGACCAGCTTCCCCCCCTCCACGTGGAGCGGCGCAGCAGCCCTTCGGCAGCAGTTACCAGCCGGCGACCATCGCGAGAGGACGGCCACGTCTCAGCAGAAGAGCAGCGACATCACCCCGATCCCCAATCTGTCCTGGATTCCGGGACACAAAGAAAAGCATATTTGTCGATGTTGCACTTCTGCTGCTAACACAGCAGTGGTGAAAGCAAATTGTTGTTGTCTCACTCCGGCTCTTAACACAGCGAGAGTGACGGCAAAACTGTCGTGTCCCCCACCACAACAGTGCCGCACGGCAGTCAGATCTGCCACCCCCTCTGTAGGGAATAATCCGTGCCAGGGCCGAAGGCGCCACCTCCGTAACCCGCGCACGTGTAGAGTGTAGGCGAGACTACCCGTGGATACCTCGACCTTCTCAGGTCACGAAGAGGTGACAACTAAGCGGGCACGTTTCGAACCCACTTGTGCGGCCACACACACAAACTCTACAATGGTACCACCAGACAGGATGGCGAAGTACGGACCTGCCAGCCCCTTGGACGACAGCCCGGCCTCCCCCTCGGAATCTACTCTCACAGACACAACTCACGAGACACCAGAGGACCCTGACTCGCATGGCCATGGTGAATGGCAGGAGGTGCGCCGCAACAAAAAAAGGCGCAGCTCGACCGGGAGCACACCCCACCCGACCAACATCAGGGACCCCAGACTGCTGCCCCGCCAACCACAGACGCCGATCTTCCACTCCGAGACAACTACCTCCACGCGGCGAGATGCAACCTCGGCAGACACCCACCACGAGGAGAGAAGATCCACAACACTCACAACGTTCTTCTTTCGAAACCTCCCTGACAAAACGACAAATAAAAGTCTCGCGCTCAGGATAAGGGAGTTCATCAGAGACCTCAACGGTACCCTTGACGTTTTTAGAGACGGTAAAACCGCCAAATTCACAGCAGATAAAGACTATGACCCAAGCCAGTTACAAGCCAAACTCCGCCAGTTTGTTGATCCAAAAGTGACGGTAGAGCGTAAGACGGTTAGGCGAGACCCCAACACAGCGCGCAAGCCGAAACCGCCAGTATTCAGTGCAGTGATCAAGGACATCTACTTTGATGTAGAGAAAGACGACGTTATCACTGAGCTTAAGGCGCAAGGCATCGAGGTACTGAACGCCTGGTGCATAAAATCACGCAGAACCGGCCGCGAAGGCCCAATGTACAGAGTCCTATCGCACAACCGTGAACACATTGACTTCATGCTAGAAAACGGGGTAGACATCTTCCTTGCACATTACAGAGTGGAACCTTCCCACCCCCCCCAGGCCTCAACCGGTCCAATGCCAGAGGTGTCAAGAATTCACCCACCACACAGACAAGTGCACAAACACACCGAAATGTAGCAGATGCGGACAGAGCCACCACATCTCGCAATGCGAACTGACACCAGAGAGATCGCCCACCTGTGCTAATTGTGGAGGGACACACTCGGCGAGATCGTTCAAGTGTCACTCACGTCCACCTGTAGCAGAAAACGAACACCTACAGGCCCCATTACAGTTAGCTGACACCCCAACACAACAGGCAAACCAGCAGACAGAACACCTGAACATCAATGATTTTCTAAAGACGATCACGTTCGCATTGACAACACTGATGCAAAGTCGCAAAAACGAGGTAGTTAACGCGATGAAACAAGTGGCCCGACGCTACTTCGACAGAGACCTAATTTACAATCAAAACGGACAGCAAGTGACCACGACCGTGACAAGACGCTCCTTCTCTCAGATAGTCAGAAGCTAAACATTCAACCTCCCTCCCACCCCACTCCACCCAACTGACTATGGCAGGACACACCAGACGAGCACTTACCAACCTCCTGTTTGTCAATGCAGGAGGCATGAGACCGAAAAAACCGTTACTAAACGACTTAATAACGAAGGAAGACATAGACATTTTTGGAATCGCAGAGACGTGGACAAGACCAAAACACAATATGAAAGTTAACAAAGACTGCGACCACTTTGCCAAACACAGACCAGACGGACGTGGAGGGGTAGCGATATATTTCAAGAAGACGATCCCGGCACAAGAAACTCCCCTACCACTTCAGTTTCAAGACATAGAAGCCGTAATGATTACAGTACCAAGACCCAGACGACGACGACTGTTAATAGCTTGCCTATATATCACCCCTGAAACTGAAATTCCCAGGGCGTTCCTAAGATACTTGACCACGTTTCCAGAGTATATACTAATGGGAGACCTAAATGCCAGGCACGATCAACTGGGAGACACTGCCACCAACAGAAATGGTGTGGACCTATTAGACTTCCTCACCACAGAGAACATGTCTAGACTACCCATGAATACCTACACATTCGTGGGGCACGCAGGCAACTCCCTACCCGACCACATATTACTCAGTCCCACCCTATACGACACAATGACAGAAGCCACAATAGGCGACAGCATGACGAGCCAACACCTACCTATCGTCTTCGGCACCTCGGCCATAAATCCCCCAACACCACCTCAAATCTCACGCACCATCCGACTCTACAACAAAGCAGACTGGGACAAATATCAAAAGACTATAGACAAGGAACTACGAGCACCCCTGACAATAACAGACGACAGAGACATGAACTCTATCAACGACAGAATAATAAACACGCTGAAAACTGCCATCGACTCAACCATACCAACCAAAACAGTGCAGAACTGGAAACCTCAACTACCACCGGACATACTCCTTCTAATCAGGGAAAAAAGACGACTTCACACAGAAATCGTTAGGACAAAGAACCGTGACCTTAACCCAATTTGGAATAGACTAAACCTACGAATAAAACGACTTATCTCTGAACATAGACAGAAACAGTGGGATGAAACCTGCAGCAAACTCGACTACCGACAAGGACGAAAATTCTGGTCTAAATTCAAGACACTCACCGGACAATCCACAGACAGGAACCACAGACTGACAATAGACAACGCCACCACCACCAACCCCAAGGAAATTGCAGAGGCTTTCAGAGAGGTACTAACTGAAGCACACAGCTTTCCCCACGACCAACTCTTCGACGAAGACTTCCGTCAGACAGTTAACGACGAACTCCCCACTCTACTCAACATGCCCACCGCACCTACAGAACTCGACCACCAGCTAACGAAAGAAATCACTGAAATTGAAGTTGAACACGCCAACATGTCAGGTAAAAACATGGCACCCGGGGAAAACGGAATACGACGTATACACCTTCGAAAATGCCCTCTTCAGACCATCTCCCCCCTTCTTACACTACTCTATAACTACTGCCTGACGAACACCACCATCCCCACAGCGTGGAAAAAGACGAAGACGATTATGATACCGAAACCCGGTAAACCTAAAGCCAACCCAAAATCATACCACCCAATTTCTCTCATAGACGTCCTAAGAAAGACTTTCGAAAGAATACTGACAGACAGACTAACCAAATACGCAGACGAACTACAACTAATCCCACACATACAGTCCGGCTTCCGCAAAAACCATTCGACCAACGACCCACTACTTAAACTAACGACCGACATTACAAAGCACATTAACGTAGGACACTGCACGCTTGCTGTCTTCTTAGACATCGAGCGGGCTTTCGACAAAATGTGGCACGACGGATTAATATACAAACTATTAAAGACAGGAATCCCCCCAAAGACGGTAAACATGATAGACGCCCTACTGAAAGACAGACTATGCCAAGTACACGTCAATGACGAAACCTCCGAACCATTCAGCCCCCAAGCGGGGGTGGCCCAAGGCGGAATCATCTCTCCATTACTATACGCCTTCTACACCACAGACATACCGACTACCACAAGGACCAACGAACAAGTACAACTTTATGCTGACGACACGGCATACTGGACTTCCGGACCGAACATCACTACCATAAACCAACAAACATTGACCTACCTAACACGACTGCAAGACTGGATGTGCAAATGGCGTATCAAACCAAATCCTGACAAGACGCAACTCATACTATTTAAACATAGACACATACACAGTAAGACGAACCAAAACTCTGACGACATCACACTCACGCTGTGGGGAACCAGACTGAACATATCCGACAAAGCCAAATATCTGGGGGTGACCCTGGATAAATATCTGAACCTAAAAGAACACGTTAAGCAAACCCTCAACAAAGCCCGAAAAAGACAAAATCTCATTAGACTGGTACAAGGCAAATTCAACGGCTGCTGTGACAGAACAGCAATTAACACATACAAAACATTCGTTAGACCCCTCTCCGAATACGCAGCCGCGCCGCTAGCAGGAATGAATCGGACACAGACAGAACGACTATACCAGACTGAAAGACGTATACTACGTAGCATACTAAGAGTCCCGCCCACCACCCCCCGAACTGAGGTCTACGAGGAAGCTAGGGTCACACCACTGCAAACCAGACTCGCACTACTTAGAGCGCGGTATGGGAGACGCACTCTAACCAGACGGCACGACATGACACACATATTCACAGCCATACCACGCCACAGGAATAAGCCTAAATACAAATACACCTACCCACCACGCACCATCACATTCAACACATTACTAACACACCTACAAACCATTGAGAACCACGAACAAGCAGGCCAAATTAGCATACTAGCGAACGACGAACCCACCCCTCCCCACTTACTGGCATTGGACCCTGACCCAATATAAATATAAGTACCGTAGGAGACACAGGATCCTCCCACCCCTACTCTGATTAAAGTCAATCTTTCTCTTCTCACATCATTTATAAATTTACAAATTTAATATATTAATGCTCAGACCCTTCCCTGCTTGTCACAACAAGCTAAAACAACACAAAACTATCCATATAGAGGCTTGTTTTCATTTCACCATATTATATTGAGTTAGTATCTATTTAATTTTCTATCCCTTTATGTATCATTTATGTTAAACAACTCCAAACTCACAATATTATTTTAATCTATTAATTTATGTTATGTTTTATGTGAACCAGCACCAAACAATCCTATGGTATTATATTTTATGTTATCGCACGAATTTGTTCGGCATTTTGCCCTCTTACTGAAACAAAACAAAAAAAAAATCTGTCATAGACTTAAGTTTAGCTGTAAGATTAGTTGTAAGATGATCTAATAAAGGTTCAAAGAAAAAAATTTAAAAACTGTGAAACTAAGGCCCCATAGAGCAGTCGCTCTCAGAAGGCCCGCCTGTTCCCCTCAGGAACAGGAATGAAAATGATAAAAAAAAAAAAATTAAAGAAAACGGAGACGCTCAGTCTGCAGGTATCACCTGAAGATGACAGCAAGGAATGCTGTCGAAATATCGTGGTTTGAAAACGAATGCACCCGGCTGGAGACCCGAGAACAGTAAAAAGAATATGTAATCTTTCTTACCTGTTGTTCCTGTTAATCATTTATTTCCACTTTGGTAGTCGGAATACCTGGATTTCACTAATAATTATAACAATTCTGATCTTTCACACGTCCAACCAACCACACAAACAAACAGTGATTGGCATTCACCTATTCGTGTTTATTTGGCTCATTTTGTATAGCCCCATCTTTGTCTGTGGGAAAGTTTTTTATTTCTAGATGTGACAGTGATTCCCCTGAAAAAGACATCACATACACTATGCAAGCATTCAAACATCAACTTATGACTCATTCAGAAATCAACTTAGGATGTGTTCGAAAATGTTCAAAATCCAGCAGAGAAGTGTTTCAAAATCATATGAATTTTTCCAGCTAGACTAACATGTGCCGAATGCTAGGTGCCTTTTGAAACAATGGTTTTGTCTTCAAGAATATGAATTTGGTGCCCCCTGAAATTGCTACCTGGGGCAGATACGCCCATTTGCCCCCCCCCCCCCCCCGCCCCCCACTCCCAGATCCAATCTTGACTATGATATGGTTGATGAGTGGATTTGTAGGGACATCAACAGTTGGTGTCAGATCCTCCATTATACATAATTCTGTTCTGTTTCATAATGTGGAAAAGCCACAGTGCAGTTGATGTGTTGTTCCATTCTGAGTTCACGAAGCAGCGCTAGTCAAAGCCTTGGTGGCCACTGGAAATGTTTGGGTTCTGGCATGCATAATTTATTACCAACATTTAAGAGAAAAACACACACACACACACACACACACACACACACACACACACACACACACACACACACATATATATATATATATATATATATATATATATATATATATACACACAAGCACACAGCAAATAACCAGGAGCCAGCGAAACCATTGCAACGCATAATGAAATTATGTCTTACTACACATCAGTTTCGAAACGTCAACCTTTATTTGCTAATGCAGATATACACATGAAACACAACAACCAATATTTATAAGGGAATACATAGAGCCTATTTACTTTGTCCATTATATTTTTTTTTCATACAGAACAAATAATGTCATAAAAAACTGTTCTTCTTCAATATAGCTGACTACAGGTTATTTAACAAAAATTGCTTCATCAATTTATATTGTAAAACCTAAATCAGTTTTCGCTTTCAGCTATCTGGCCTTTCTAATGGAAGAACACTCAATGGAAAACTTATTCAAGTTGTTCAGGAACATTTGCAGTTTGTCATGAAAACAAAGTAAAATAATAGTTACAGACAACACTATCTGAGACATTAAATGATGTTGTAAACTGGTCCAACCAAAACAAACTAATAATAAATAAAAGTGAAACAGAAGCATTAAATTTTAATAATGTCAAGAGAGAAAGTGAAGAGGATATAAAAATTCAGATGTCAGACACAGATATTGCAAGTGTAGCTAATACAAAATTTCTGGGGATCTGACCCTCGGGTAGCCTTAGATGGGATACTCACATTGATGGAATATTGAAGAAACCAAGTACCATGTGATATATAATGAGAGTGCTTGAAAACTGTTGTCCCAAGCACTGTCTGATGATCGTTTATCATTCCAATGTACATTGTGTTCTGAGGTATAGGATCACTTACGGAGTAAGTCGCCATCCTACTTAAAACTCTTCAGGATACAAAAAGAACAGTGAGAATAATGGCTGGAACAAAAAGGAACAAACCCTGCAGATCACTATTTAAAAAGATAGAGAAACTTCCTCTTACATGCGTTTGTATCTGTGAAAGTACAATGTTCATTAAGAAATATGCAATAACAAATCCTAGTGTCCTCCTCAAACATTAAAATCTTCATGATCATAACACAGAACAGAAAACTAACTTTCACATGCTCCAAATAAAAATCAGTTTTGGCCAAAAAGGAACATTACACCACAGTAAAATCATTTACAATAAATTTCCAAAAGAAAAAGTAATAAATGATCTAAAAAATTGAAAACAGTATGAAAAGTACAGGGTGAAAAGTGTTTAAACCGACAAACTCTGGGAGGTTGTAGGGGACATCAAAACAAATATTTTTCCCAAATGTCACTTTTTCCTATGAGGATTATTTAAACCGGTGGAGGCCGTATTACACTCTTCAGTTGTCAAAGGCTGTATTACGATACTTAGTTGTTATAGCGCCTATTACGTTCTTCAGTTGTAGGCAACTACTGTCCACCAGTGTAATAGTGCATTGTCTTTGTTTACTAATGAAGCGATACAGCTGGAGTGAGTACATTGATATGGTTGGTGCGTACTACATCCTAATCGCCGTATCCCGCATCATACGACCTTTGCTGCTGTGTACCAGCGTCTGCATGAGACCGGGTCATTTAGCAGATTACCAGCACATTCAGTCGTCGTGTGGGTCGATTCCTGGACCAATGGTTCCCAGAAACGTGGATTGACAGAGGTGGTCCTGCACCATGGCCTGCTCGATCCCCAGATATGTCCCCTCTGGACTTTTTTATTTGGGGAGAGATGCACAACCTTGTTTACGCAACTCCTGTTGCATCAGAAGAGGATCTGGTTGCCTGGATAGTAGCAGCAACAGGAACAATTCAGAATACTCCTGGGGTTTTTGCCCGTGTCAGACCGAACATGATCCGACGGTGTAACCTTTGTTTACGTGTCAATGGAGGCATTTTTGAAAATCTACTGTAATTGAAATTGGGTTGTGTTAATGTGTTCTCTCTTGGTCATAAAAAAATGGAAAAGTGTTTGTTGGTTTAATTAATTTGCCGCCAGAGAAATCTTCTTCTACCAGTTTAAATACTCCTCATAGGAAAAAATGACATTAGGGAAAAATATTTGTTTTGATGTCCCCTACAACCTCCCAGAGTTTGTCGGTTTAAATACTTTTCACCCTGTATATCTATTAATGCATTGCTTCTATAATCTGGAAGAGTGCCTCAACAATCTTTGAGAGCCTAAAGAAATTAATGTTAGCTGTAAAAGCCACATTCTTTATCACTCACGAAAATATTGTGTAAATATTATAATCTTCTTGCAGCATATACAGTTTACTCATATTTTCATTTGTAATTTTCTCGTTGAAGAGGTTTGATTATAAGTCAGAGTGTAAAAAAATTGGCTTCATTAATACATAGCAAACATTATGTAAACATGAAGATATATTGGCATATTGGCATTGACCGGTCCAAGAACTGATGTGCTGTACAATACGTGGCAGATTTACTGGACCAAAAATGGCACAAAATCCACTGCTATAACGTGAGAGTGCGTGACAAAACCATTAATTACTGATGTTATCAGACGACTACACAGTTCCCCTCATAAACGTCAACGTCAAAATTTTCTTCACGAGAAACCTTGACGGTGACATCCAGTTCCGATCTGTTCCGTGCAATTGACGGCCTGTGCGAATGCCGCCATTTGAAATGCTTTGTGGAAAGTTCTCATGTGACGCGACGCTGCGTTCCGTCAAGTGTGAATCGCACATTTGCATTTATACGCCTTGTTTCACGTGACGTCATCTTGAATACAGTGCGAGTAGAAAATCATATGGTACATGTGAAAAGATATCCTTTCGTACGATGTGGTTCCATGATTTTGCGGTGGTGCTTATAGGAGGCTTTATGTTGAAGTTTTATGTAGTTTGATGAACTTCCATCAGTCAACGCAGTCGTTCAGTCTCGACCTGCATTTGCGACATTGACTTGCCTTGCTTGCTTATATATCTTTGAACGTAGAGCAGTCACGTTTCGATGTTTCATCGTGTCGTTAGTTATATATATGTATGGCATGAAGGGCTCGGCTCCCTTCAAAGATATACATTGGTGATATATGATGTATATATAGAGTCTTTTGCGACTGTCATCAAAGTCTCATACTCTTATTTATACCATGAGCGTTTCGCTTTATGTTGAAGCATCTTCAGTGGTCAGGTTTTTTCGTTTCCTACTTCATACTTAACGTTGATCTACACACAGGGGCGACTTCTTCTGTGTTCCAGAGTTTTGTTAAATAATGGAATCCCAAAAAGCACTGTGTGAAGTGTGCGGTAAAACTTTTATGTTCAGGAAGAATTTGTATAAACATATGAGACAATGCCACGACATGGACGTAAATTTAAATCTGGGTAAATAAATGGGTGACATTTGTGACAAAATATTTGGTCCGTCAACTAACTTTAGCAGATGTCTAATATTTTTCCTTATTTCAGAGTTTTATGAAATAATGGAATCTCTAAAAGCACTGTGTGAAGTATGTGGTAAGACTTTTACGTTCAGGAAGAATTTATACAAACATATGCGAAAACGACACAATGTCGATGTAAATAATAAGGATAAAGAGAGGTGTAAGATTTGTGGCAAAATGTTTTCGAGCGTCGCAGCACTACGTCGTCACATCAGAATACACAGTATAGCATGCAGAAAGGTAAGAAGTATGTTGTGAAAATAAATTCAGATGTTTACAACACGTTTATATCCATACCTCGCCAGAATGTAATTAGTCTTTTGAACTCTGTGCTGGGTTAGGAAGCTCCCTATTTGTAATGTTTCACCATTTACTGTGTGTATGAAATCTGCATTTTCGAATATATTCGGCTTGATTTAAATGGGGGTGAAGTAGACCGACAAAAATTTTCGGTAACATTAGTGACTTCTACTTCCTTGTATCTCGGAAGGCATGTTTGAACCACACTTGCATTAACTTCCATTTAAAAAGTCGTTTTGATTAGTAAAGTATGGTCCCACAATTGCTGCTTTTTAAGCCTACAACTATACCACACTCAACAGCCAGACAGTTCCACCCACGTGTGGGGATTTTTCCAAGTTAACAAGCCTGCTAGCTGGTTGCTTAATTTGGTTCCCAAGCCTCATGTTCTGGTATTTTATGACTGCAAAGGTGACAGATTCACATTCATTTAGGATTAGCGGTGCATGTGAGTAACTATACTGCTAAACCAATGATTTAGAAGACACCAGTAGATTTGTGATAACATGCTGACCAGGGATCCAGCATCCGTGCCTCACTGCTGTCCAGTGAAACAGTCTTCAAGGGTCATGAAGATATATGATATTTATCAGTGCATCATTTGCTTCATATGACAGTCTGTAAACCTTGCAGCACAGTGGCTGCTGTCATACATGTATGCAACGTACCGGCTAGTGTTGAAACCGCTTACTTTGGGGATCCACAGTTGGTTATGATATTTTGGAAATAAATTACAAAATCTTTACATCCTTTGTGCTTGACTTTTTGTCCAAGAGTAACATACATAAAAATCTTTGAGGTACTGGTACAGGTTAGCAAAAGTTTTGTTCTGTACTGCAGGACCATTGCCGCACATGATTTTCTGCAGATTTGTTGCTTTTTGTTTTAGTAAATTCAGAATCATAAACTCTGTTTTTTTTCTTTTTTTTCTTTTTAGATTTGCTAGCTCAGGTATGTACCATGTTTTTGCATTTACTATTTTCTGTTTTCCTTGTGCTTTACCTGTGTGGCTTTTCTTTGGTATCAGTGGGAACATCTCATCAAATCTGGTTTTTAGTGCCTGGAAAAGAACATTTAAGGCATCATTGGGTTTTGCTTCTATAATTAGTTGCTGCCGGTTTATACTGGACAGTGAGGCATTTAAAGTGTCTAGTTTTGGCACTATTCTTCTGTGAAACACATAATTTTATTGCCATGTATTTGTCTGTTGGTTACCCAGAGTCTTCATTCGTAGTTTCATGACTAGTGCACTGTGGTCTTCTATCATTGCATCAACTACATTTATTTTGTAACTCCAGGTATCTATATTTGTAATAATGGTGTCGAGGCAGGCATCACCTCTAGTTGGAAATCTGTTTGCTATAAAGACACCATAACTATTTACTACATTCAAGAATGCTCTCTCTTTTGTACTATTTTCACCTATGCGTACATTAAGATCGCCACACAGTGCAATTTTTGGTTTAAGGTGTGTTATATGATGTAACTAACTTTCCAAGTTAGTAATAAAGTATTCAAAATTTCCATTCGGTGAACAGTACACAGAAACAATAATCAGATTCATATCTACTAGTTCAAAGCCAGCCAGTTCTAAATCCATATCTGAGCAGTAATTTCTCAGGTCCACATCCCTAATGTTAGATTTTTATTGGCATACACAGACACATTTCCATGAGTGGTAATTTCTTGATACCATGAGCTCACTATCTCTAGGTATTCAATGCATCTGTAATTTTCACCCTCTTCTTTGTCAAGCCAGTGCTCACATCTGGTTTTGCATCTTCTATAAATATAAACAACAGATCACATTTTGTTCATAGACATTCAACATTTACACTAGCTAAAACTATGGGTACATTATTTTGATTCCAGTTTTGTGGACCTGCAGTTGCAATAGTAGGCTCTATCGTACTGCTGCCTTGAATGTTCTCCAGAACATTCATCAGTCCAATATAATACTATTACTAAATTTAACAAGTAAATGTTAGACATAATGTATTAAAGAAGAGCCTTTGTATTCATGAAAAATTGCTGTCAGAGCATCAGCAATCACTTTACAATTTCTTTTACCACCAGAATAGCTGAGCATTCGGGACATGTTAACCTACAATGTTGCCAGACTGTGAAAAGGATAGACTGCTACCCACCGTATAGAGGATATGCTAAATTGCGGACAGATACCACAAAAAGACAGCAATACATTTGGGCTTTTGGCCAAAAGGCCTTCTTCTAAAGCAGGGAAACACACACACAATATATATATATATATATATATATATATATATATATATATATATATATATATATATAAAAAGAAAGATGATGAGACTTACCAAACAAAAGCGCTGGCAGGTCGATAGACACACAAACATACACACAAAAATCTAGCTTTCGCAACCAACGGTTGCCTCGTCAGGAAAGAGGGAAGGAGAAGGAAAGACAAAAGGATATGGGTTTTAAGGGAGAGGGTAAGGAGTCATTCCAATCCTGGGAGCGGAAAGACTTACCTTAGGGGGAAAAAAGGACAGGTATACACTCGCACGCACACACATATCCATCCGCATATACACAGACACAAGCAGACATTTGTAAAGGCAAAGAGATTGCCTTTACAAATGTCTGCTTGTGTCTGTGTATATGCGGATGGATATGTGTGTGCGTGCGAGTGTATACCTGTCCTTTTTTCCCCCTAAGGTAAGTCTTTCCGCTCCCGGGTTGGAATGACTCCTTACCCTCTCCCTTAAAACCCATATCCTTTTGTCTTTCCTTCTCCTTCCCTCTTTCCTGACGAGGCAACCGTTGGTTGCGAAAGCTAGATTTTTGTGTGTATGTTTGTGTTTGTTTGTGTGTCTATCGACCTGCCAGCGCTTTTGTTTGGTAAGTCTCATCATCTTTGTTTTTAAATATATTTTTCCCACGTGGAATGTTTCCCTCTATTATATATATATATATATATATATACACAAAAGCACAACTCGCACACACATGACCACTGTCTCTGGCCTCTGAGGCTGGATTGTATATGGCCCACTGCACCTGATGGAACAAGCAATATGTGGGTGGTGTGGTTAAGGAGGTGGCTAGGGAGAGGAGGAGGAGGAATAGCAGGATAGAGGTGGTGGAAGGTATAATGCTGCTTTTGGGAGCATGTACGGATGTGGTGGGACACGATAGGATTGTTGTAGTGCTGGAGTGGGAGCAGGGAAGGGATAGGTGAATGGAGATCAGGCACTAGCTAAGGATAAGGGGAACAGAGGATATGTTGCAGGGAGAGTTTCCACCTATTCAGTTCAGGAAAGTTGGTGTTGGTAGTAAGGATGTGGTAGGCAGCATGTACAGCAATTGGTTAGGGTGGTTCACCTGTCTCTTGGCTACAGTTTGTCGGTGTCATTCAGGTGGACAGACAGCTTGTTGGTTATCATGCTTGTGTAGAAAGCAGCACGGCAATTGCAGCTTAATTTGTAGATCACGACTGCTTTCACAGGTAGCCCTGCCTTTGATGCAATAAGTGATGCTATGACTGGACTGGAATGAATGGTGTTGGTAGGGTGTATGGAATCTCTGGATCTCTTGCAGGGACATGAACTATGAGGCAATAGGTTGGGAGCAGCGGCGGAGTAGGGATGGACAAGGATACTGCATAGGTTTGGTGGGTGACAAATATCACTGTGGGAGGGGTGAATGTGATAGTAGGTAGAATATTCCTCACTTCAGGGCACAATGAGAGGTGGTTGGAACACTGGCGCAGAATGTGATACAGTTGCTCCAGTCCTGGGTGGTACTGAGTCACGAGGAGAGTGCCTTTTGTGGGCAGATGATGCAAATGTGGAAGTTGGTAGGTGGCTGGTGAGAAAGTTATGTGGGTGGTGGAATATCACTGTGGTATTGTAACAAAATTGAGATAAGCGTCAAACACTGCAGCATTATTGAAGACTAAACCTTCTACCTTGTGTGATTTTTTAAAGTGTCCAATAACCTTGTAAAAAATAGTCCATGAATGAATACTACTACTACCACCACCACCACCACCACCACTACTACTACTACTACTAGTAGTTTGTGAACTTGTGTTCCACTTGTCTTCTGTATGTGGTTGTTTCTTGTGTGTTTACCCTGCACTTACGGTCTCCTTTTAGGTTAGTTTCAGCAGCTTCATTTTAAGTGGATAACAGACATGATTCTCAAAGTTCTGCTGTCATTTTTTAAGTAAATAATTGTTCTTCGACAGGAAACTAGGACACTATGCATGTCTTTAAATTTATACGTACATACAGTGATTATTATTACAGTCAAAACTGATATATCAGTTCTACCCAACTGTTACTTAATTCTGCATCACTCATACTGTGTAATTTCTTTGTGTGCAACACTGCACGTTGTTGCTTAAATATATATATGTGCTCCCGGCCCCTCTCTCCAAACCTTCTGCATACACACAAACATTTAAAGTTATGTAATGATTTCCTTGTTGAAGAACTTAATCTCTTTTCTTTGTATTTAAGGTATCGTGCACAGAGTGTAATGATTTTATGTGCCGTTCGATGCGAGACCTAAGAAACCATCTAGAATGTCAGCATGGAATTAAGATTAAAAGAGAAGAAATGGAGTTTGAATCTTTGGAACGTAAGGAAACAGTGGTATATCTAATATCTCTTTTGAAAAGAATATACCCATGCAGAATTGTTGCTGTCAATAAAACCACATTTGTTTTTTCAGAGTTTCTTCAGTGGAAAATAAAGATGGAAGGTGAAAAGTGTGTCTCATTTGTAAAGAAAGGTGGTGGGATAATAGACCCAGAGAAGTTTAAAACTTATTATTTCTGCCACCGTTCAGGAAATGTCATAAAATCAGGTATGGGCCTAAGGCTGAGGGGGCCGTCAGTCAAAATTGGCCGCACGTGTCCTGCGTCTTTGATAGTGACAAAGATGCCATCAGGAAAAGTCAGTGTCCAGTTCTATGCGACACACACAGGCCACAATTTCTCTGTGGGTTCACTGCACCTCACTCCTGCTGATAGAGCAATGGTCGCTGACTTAATTGCAAGTGGACTATCAGACACAGAAATTTTAAAGAAAATAAGAGATGGTGCCCATGACAGTTGCTTTAAAAGGGTGCATATGTTAAAAAGGAAAGACATTTATAATATCAAAAAACAGTATAAACTAGATACTTCTTTAAATAGGAAAGAAGTAGTTAGTGTGGAACAGCCATCATCAATTATCAACATTGAGAACTTGCAGACTGCAGCACAGAACAGATGTCAGCTGCTAAAAGAAATTATGGCAAGTGTTGGCAATGAAAACATTGATCATTATATTGAGTCACTGGACAGACTAATACGACAAGTCGGTGTAACTATTGCATCTCAGAAAAAGAATTTTAGTGGTAGACAAGAACTCCCTGGACCTCTACATGACCATACGTATGTCTGATCCATTAGTTCCCATAACAGTTTTTGTCTGATTTTAAAAATTCTTACTGTTTTGTTGTCTTATCTTAGTTAACTACAAAATTGTTATTAAGATAAAATTTAGATAAATAATGCCCACAGAATAGAGCAACAATGAATGTTGGCAGTGGGAATAGGTTATAATTTCTTGTTATAACCAGCTTTTGTGATACTTAATTTGAATTCAAATATTTATTCAGTGCTGTTTGCTGATAAACAACACTTAAACATTTCTTGTTGTTCTTTTTTTGCATGCTGAAAGCTTTCGAAACAATGAATACGGCACCCGACGCCACATTTGTTACATACATTATTTGAGCAAAAAGCACATCGAATTTGGGTTGAGTACATGATTTTTTCCATCTAACACCACTTCGTCAGCCACATTCCACTTTCTTTTTTACTTCTCTAAGTTCTTCAGGGGACAATCTTCTAAGATTACTTTGACGATAGCCCAAATGAAAACCAACATATAAAGTCCAAGTTCACCTGCTTTGCATCTAGGAGTCTGTCTGTACAGCAGCCACTCTTTGTTCATGCTGCAGTTTAAGAGATATTCTAGTAATGGCCAATACAATTTGATTCATAATGCTTATGCAAAGGCAGCATCTTGAGTGGGACAATCCTCTCCTCCCATCTACGTAATAGAAGACGCAATATGAGCTGGTTGTGGTACTGTTATTTCACTTTTATCTGCATTTGACCATCTGTTAGATGAACTTCAGCTTATGTTAACCTACATTAATGACATTATTGTTATTATACTGTACAATAGTAATCTCTGAGTTCAGATCATTTATCTGATGAAAAGAAACACATTCTTGTTTTTTTCATGAAGTTGCATGGAAGGATAGAAGCACCATCTACTCTTTTTCACTCTAACAGTTCCTGTTCAGTCATGACCCCCCATTTTTTTAGGGTTTCTAGAAACCTGAGAGAGGTAAAGAAATTATCAAAATATACACTGTAGGTATTATGATCTGATTGATCACAAACTGATTTTCCTACGCCTAATGATGGCATTGTTACCTGCACAGGCACCTTGATAAAATGTGCCACATATCCCAGAAGAGTGCATAAACTCCACATAGCCAAAATGCACAGGTATGCCATGTGTATGCTGTTTTCTACTGTGATGAGCAAATTGGGGAACAATACTTTCATCACTACTCAAATTAGCATGCTGAAGGAAAGCATTAAAAATCATTTAGCATGGACCACAAAGATTTATCTTGGCAAACTTTTCATTGGATTCAAGTCTAGTGTTGTCACAGGCACGTAAATATTTCAAAATATCTGTAAACTTCTTCCTGCTAAAACTTTTGAGACTCCTGGAGGATGAGAATTACTGGACCCTTCCAAATACATTCTACAGGAGATAGCATTATAACCCCTAAGAAACAAAATACCAATGAAAACTTTTGCATCACTTTCAGTAACCTCACCTACGCATTTCCATTTTCTTCGGCAAAATTTTAGTGCAAGAAGTAATGAAACAAACATCCTCATTAAAAAATATTTCAGATAATAGTAAAAGAGGAAAGTATTTCTGTAGCCATTGTTTTTGGTTCCATGTACATTCTGGACTCAAAGGAATGGCCTGCTTCCACAAGCACTTGGATGGCAGCTGCGATTTATTTTTTGCACCCATCTTTGAGGAAATTTCAGAAGTGATTATAGTAGACTCACTGTCCACAGCAGCCTTGCTTGGTGGTAGTTATAACTGCATATCTACTGGAAAACATACATTATCCATTTCTTCATTTACTTCATTTCTTTCATCAGATGACTGATTTCATACTCTTAATCTTCAGGAGTGCAGTGCTCATAACTTAGATCAGTGTGTTCCAGTGGCTGTAATATGATATGTGCATCTATAATCTAATTCTTTTCCTCCAAAATGACAAAGATTTTGTCTAGCATCAATTGTTATGAAATAAAACAAAAAAATATATTAATTTAGAGCAACCATTCCCACCATGGCCACTGCCCACAAATGTGGGCATGTACAAGGGTTATTCGGAAAGTAAGGAACGATCGGTCATGAAATGGAAAATATAATGAAATCTGATGAAGCTTTGCACAGAAGCGCTGGGCACAGTGCCTAGTACACCCGTCAGTCGCATCGTGTCGCTCTTTTCAGTTCTGAGCTCACAGTGAGAACGTAAAGATGGCTAGAAATTAGCATCTTCCGCCAAGTGTGAGGGTCCGGTGAAAGATTTTGCTTGAATCTATGCAATCCACATAACATAACTGTCATGTGGTTCGTTCTACATGACAATTCTCTGCCACACTGTGCACGGGCAATGATGATGCTCCTGCAGCGTTTTCGATGGGAAGTGTTTGATCACCCACAATACAGCCTGTAATTGGCTACCCCTGAGGTTCATCTCAGCTCTAATGTACCGCTGGATATGAAGACAATATTTTGACACAGAGAACAAGCTGCAGCCCAGAGTAGAAAATTGCTGAAAAGCACTGGCGGTTGTCTTCTATATTGAGGGAATTGAAAAGTTGGTACAACTCTACGACAGATGTATAAGTCTGAGTTGTGATTGTGTAGAGAAATAGCTGGAAGGTGTAGCTAACCATTGCAAATTAAACAGTTTTGATTTTCACTGTGGTTCCATTTAGCGACCTACTGTTCCTTACTTTCTGAATAGCCCTCATATGTTCTCATGGGTATTGTGAAATACACATTATCATTATTGAATACTGACCCTTTTTAGTTGTTACAATGGATGCTTATAAATACCGGTAATATGAATAAAGAAAATTGAGTTGTGTGAAACAACATAAAATGTGTACATTTTCTTGTAAAACATGGACACAGAAAATGACTTCTGTTTTGTCAGTTGACATGATAAACTGTTACAGTAACAAAATGCAAATAGAATGCCTTGTTGACTGGGAATACCAACAGTTGTCCTCCAGTTCAAAGTATTTATACTTTTAACATGTAGAAATTTTACACAATATTATATTTAATGCCGACATTTAGGCAGTTGGCACTAATAGATCAATATCATGGTGTGTGACATGCTCTCAGATGTTCATTATTTATTTTTGCTAACTGGACTTCATTTATCACAATTCTCAATCAGCCAAGAGACCTAAGCTCTTTCCAATTACAACACGTAAGCTGCTATAGACCACATTGCAAACTGACAAATGTTATGAACAGTATAAATCAAGTGATTGTTTTATGGCTGGCTTTTATTTTTGCTGCCTTGAACATCCATATAATTTTTCTCAGCCATAGGCCTGCATCGTATGCTACCTGCACTAGCCTGCACTGCAGTCTGCAATTATGGCTAACTCAGCAGTCACTTTACTATCATATGTTAGTAACCTGTACCTAGCTGGAATGGCATTGTCACTGTGCACTCTCATTTACTTGCATTTTTATGAGAATTAATAATGCCAGATGAACATCTCCTGTACATGTAGTAAAATTAAATAGTATTTTGCTCCAGTTGTACAGATCCCATTAACATGAAAACAATATCTATCGGTCATTGTGACAAACTGAGATGCACATTGTTTCCAAGGAATGCCTTTGCACAATTGTTTGCCACCTACCACACCTGTTAAACCAGTCACTGAAAACCATTTTATGTTAGGAGAGCCATTGTTTTTGCATTTGCTGCACAGGCTTAGAGCATGCATTACGAACTTATACTTTGTTGGTTCTCCTGTGCACTTTACCATTATCCACTAGTATATGACAGTTAATATTGCACATTTTCGCGAATTACAGTACAAGGATTAATTCACGCAATTGTCGTAAAAATTAAAAAATCTTTTGCCCCAACTCTATTCCACATACTCAAGAGGTAGCAAAGCTGACACTCACCATGGTCCATCCCAGTCCTTCGAGACACCTTGTCGGTGCTTCTGTTTGCTATGTGACAAGGCCCTTTGGCTGTTTATTGCTTCTTTTTTTTTTTCTCTCACCAGTCCTGGCTCATTTCTACACATTTTCTTTCAAAAGATATTATTATTATGTGCAATTAGACCCTGTTGGATCACACAAAGCTTCTTGATTCTTTTTCCTTTTTGTCCAACCTACTCTAATTTTTTCTGCATGGGCTCTCTTCCTTTCCTCTGTCCATTTTCTTCCTGCTTTCTTCAGAGCTTGTTCTCTGACTTAACTTCCCATCTGTCAGCTTTCTGCTTAAATACTGTTCTGTCCAAAATATCTGAATAATTTATCCTTTTTGACCTCTTTTAACCAGGGTATAGTTTTATGTCCTATGTATTTAAGAATTTTGTGTGTAAGTCTTGTTTTGGGAAGCCTCGAGACGTGCCCATAAAATTTTAATTGCCTTTTTCTAATGTCTGAACAATTTTCTAATGTTTGGACAATTTCTCAGTTGTTCGACAAAATAGCTCTCTTCCGTTTTATTTGGTCTAGTATCTTTCTGATGATTTTATGTCCTTCCTTTAATAAGTTTTCTATTCCACCTTTATGTGGGCTGTCAGGCTTTCACTGGCGTACATGATTTCAGGTTTTAATACTGTATTATAGTGCCTAATTTTAGTGTTTTTGGACAAGCATTTTTTATTGTACACCTTGTAGGTTCTTCCATAGGCTCTCTTTAGTTTCTGGAGGCAAACATTTTGTGTTATTTTCTCTTAACCCATAGGTTGAAGGACTTTACGTAAGTATTTAAAATATGGGACTCTATTGCTCTGACCGTATTTTGTAGTCAAGTTTTGAGTGTCAGTTTTTGTGGTGATGAACTCAGACTTTAGGAAACATATTTGCAGACCAACTTTCTCTGCACGTTATTTAAGGACTTCAACCTGTTCAATTGCTGTTATCATCTGCTAGTAAGATTAAGTCACCAGCAAAAGCTAAACATGAAATTCTGATGTCATCCTTGACTCGCCCCATCTCTATAGGTTTCTACCAGTTTTTATTCTTCAATTACTTTTCCCATTCGTGGATGACCTTGTCCCGACAACAAAGATTGGCTTATATGATTGCACCTTACACAATTGTTTGTTGTGAACAACAAATCTAGAAAAATTATTATTACTTAGTAACAAATGAAGTGGTATCATTACACATGTTCACACATTTCTTCATGTTATTATTCACATAATAATGAGAAGAAATGAACTAAGGTTAGGTAATACAATCTGCTAACATAGATTTTTCCCCCTTTTTCTTTAAATCAAAAATTTCAAAACAACTTAATTATAAGCCTTAAGATATTCACTCAAAGTAATGGATGTTTTGTGTGAAATAACTTATTTTCCAACAGGATAATTTTTCTTGATGGTTTGATATTAACTAAGTGCAATTCACCCAAGAATCCTAACTTTATCCATCAAGAATGCACTCTCTAATTTTTTGAAAGCCTATCAAAAAAGAAAACTGGCTATTACTTAACTATAAAAGTACTGATCATAATTTAGGTCCACACTATTTGGTAAAACAAATATTAAATAAAAAAGCTGGGTATTAATTAGTAGTTTGGCACCTGTTGCAAGTCTTTCTATTTGACGCCACTTGGGTGACTTAACTGGTTGATGAAGACAAGATGAAATGATTTGGACAATACAAACACCCTGTCCCCAAGTGAAGAAAATCTCTGACCCGGCCAGGAATTGAGCTCAGGACCACAAAGTCTAGAGGCAGTGACACTAACCACAATACTCGAGATAGTGCAAGGAAGTCCCTGACAGCTCACAGTGGTGTTGCAAGCTTTCAGCTGTGGTGCATTAATGAATGCCGGCAAACACAGTAACCATCTACAGAGCTGTGACAACACTGAGGCATTGTCATAGAGGCATTTACAGAATCACATTGCGTTCTTCAGAATGAGATTTTCACTCTGCAGCGGAGTGTGCGCTGATATGAAACTTCCTGGCAGATTAAAACTGTGTGCCCGAACGAGACTCGAACTCGGGACCTTTGCCTTTCGCGGGCAAGTGCTCTACCAACTGAGCTACCGAAGCACGACTCACGTCCGGTACTCACAGCTTTACTTCTGCCAGTACCTCGCCTCCTACCTTCCAAACTTTACAGAAGCTCTCCTGCGAACCTTGCAGAACTAGCACTCCTGAAAGAAAGGATATTGCGGAGACATGGCTTAGCCACAGCCTGGGGGATGTTTCCAGAATGAGATTTTCACTCTGCAGCGGAGTGTGCGCTGATATGAAACTTCCTGGCAGATTAAAACAGTTTTAATCTGCCAGGAAGTTTCATATCAGCGCACACTCCGCTGCAGAGTGAAAATCTCATTCTGGAAACATCCCCCAGGCTGTGGCTAAGCCATGTCTCCGCAATATCCTTTCTTTCAGGAGTGCTAGTTCTGCAAGGTTCGCAGGAGAGCTTCTGTAAAGTTTGGAAGGTAGGAGGCGAGGTACTGGCAGAAGTAAAGCTGTGAGTACCGGACGTGAGTCGTGCTTCGGTAGCTCAGTTGGTAGAGCACTTGCCCGCGAAAGGCAAAGGTCCCGAGTTCGAGTCTCGGTCGGGCACACAGTTTTAATCTGCCAGGAAGTTTCACATTGCGTTATTGCTTATAATAACCTCGCCAAGCTGTCACACATCACCCACTGCAGCTATCAGAGATCATCTTACACTGACTTAGCTATAGACCATGAGCTGTGGATGCCTGGATGAAAACTGGTACTTTTTGCTCTTCACTGGGTACTTGTATGTACTTAATCTAATTTATTCTGTCAGTCTTCTGAAATTTAGATTACTTCACAAAGATGGGGTTGAACCTTCTTGAACTTACAAGAAATGCTTCATTTCATGCTGGCAACATTGAAAAATCTACACTTGATACATTCTTAGGCTCAAACAAGGAGAGAGAGAAAAAAAAAAAAAAAAAAAAAAAAAAGAAAAAGAAAACTGGAATTCAGGGTTGGTCTTGGAGTACAAACAAAACATTTTTCTGGATGGATATACTGGTGTGGAATGTCATAACTCAGCAGCCAATGGTACATTGGCAACATTGAAAAATCTACACTTGATACATCCTTAGGCTCAAACAAGGAAATAAATAACTAGAATTCAGGGTTGGGCTTGGAGCACAAACAAAACATTTTTCTGGACAGATATACTGGTGTGGAATGTTGTAACTAAGCAGCCAATGGTACACCTATCAGGAACTGTCCCCCACTAATCAATATCCTGAAAAGCAACCCCATAAGGACTGATCATATGTAGAAGACATTGAAATCTTCATTCGATCGCACAACATCAACACTGATCATTTCAGACTCCTTCCTTTAAAAGCAAATTGGAGTCATGGTGACACTTTTGACCATTATAGTTTTTGTATAACATATTAGTAAAATTTTATAATGGATATTAAAAATTAACTTCAGTCTTTATTCCGTGAAACCGTTAGATATGCAATCCTCTTTTTTTTTTCCAAACATATTACTGCTACAATTTACCCATTTTTTGTGTTAATATATACTGTTATTGATTATGTTCCAGTGGCTATTTTCCATAAATTTACCCTCCGTGGTTCCCAATTTTATTATTCTTACTGGACTTACGTTCAAAAAGGTATTGTCTGTAATACATTTTTCTTTTTCTTTGGTGACCTTTATTCCTTTACCTTTTATTTCACTTCTGCGGTGTAATTATCTTCTCATATTTTCTGAATATTCTCAATGTAACTCCATAATTCTCTATTCTTCTTAACACTTTATTCTACTTCTTTTACTCTTCAATACTTTTACAACTTTTTCATTTTTTTTCTTTTTATTTAATTCTTCAAGACTTCCTATATTCCTCACTTCCATCCTCTTTTCTGTCTCATTCTTCTCTATAACTTCATCTTTCACCTTCACTACTACATCTTTACCACTTAACTTCCTTTGATCTCTCCGTTAGCATACTTATCATCCTCTTAAGATCGATGTTAATCTGCATAGTTCAACTATTCTGTAAGTTCTCATTCACATCCAATATTCTGTGTCCATTCTTTCCTCTCCTTCCAGTCTCTTCTAGAGTGACATTTTAATATTTTCTTACTTGAAAACCTTTAAGCCACCACTAAACCTTTTTCTCATTCCTTGCTGCCGTACCTTATTCTCTCTCTTGTCTAGCTGTAACTGACATAACCATTTTCTACCTAGACCATTTTCCTAGTACTTTTACTCCAACTCTTAATTCTCATTCTATTCTTAATAGTTTCTGTTATTGGGTTAATTTTATGCCATATTGAAACCCCATAAAAGAGATTCACTGCACTGTACACCTCTGCAGTGCACAAATAATGTAAAGTGATACAGTAAATTGTGAGTGCAGGGAACATATGCCCTGCTTCTGTTTAAAACAAAAGAAAAGTAACGTAATTTCTTCTGTTCTGTAAGGCTTATGTCTGAGATCTCTGCGCTGGCATCTCCATGATATCCCTGTGTGAAAGTGTATACTATTTCTTAATAATTATTGAGTTTACTGAAAAATGTGTTAATATTATGTCATAGTACCCATTTTGATCCTGTCATAAGGAATTACATGTTCTTTCAAGCCTGTTCCAGCCTTGCAAAACTTAACATTGTTCACTACTAACAAAGTGATGAAATTGACTGGCTGCCGTTATTGCTGCCTTCAGTGCATATTGCACAGTCAACACAGAACCCATCTTTACTTAAATTTAAATAAAGTCCAATGCTAGTTATAAAAAGTAAATATACATGGTCGTGCATCACTTCATTAGAATAGCAATGGTGTCCACGATAATGTATTATTGCAACTGCTTCCAGCTATGTCAAGTAGCATTGTCTTGCCACCACACACTGCCAAGATAACTGCTTTCCCACATTAATTTGTTAAACTTTAAAGTATTGAATCGGTGAAAATCCAAACCTTTTACCATCTTAAACTGTGAGGGCAATCAAAACATCCAGGCATAAATTTTACAGTAAAAGATTACTAGCAGATTTGAAGGATAACCATAAAGTAAAGATATTGCAGTGTAGAAAACAAAACTATAAGAAAATGGCAAAACAGCTTGAGAAGTCATTTACCCAACATAAGTGTTCACTTAAATCATGAACTTTTTTTTTCTTATTCTCATTAGGTGATTATCGACCTGCCAGTGCCACTGTCAACCTTTTATCTAGTGATTTCTTCCTGTCCGTAACGTCTAATTCAGCACCTTTTCATTCTGCATCTGTTCCTGCTCCATTTCCACTTTTTACAATTTAGGTATTCAGTGTTGTCACTACATAATTATTTGCACTCCATCAGTACTATACTCTTCCCCAACAGCTACGTTAAAATCGTCCTCTGATTTTTAACGTCCTCTGATTTGATCTGTCATCATGACTCTATCTTGATTACCTCTTACTCTACTTTCCTTCCCCTCATCTTGTCATAATCTTTCTCCTTTTGTACTAATATTTCCTTTGGCAGTTGTTTTCTTATGTAATAACAGCATCAGTACCTACGTTCATCATCTCCCTTGATGAATCAATGCATTCATCAACCGCTTTCTTATTGGGGTAAATTTGTTTTATAACTGACATTATTTTCTAATCGAAATCCACTCTCTTTTTAGCTTATACAATTCCTCACAGAATCAATGTTACTTTAGGTTTATTTCCAAAGAAATCATGTTTACCTTCTAATATTTCTGATTTGCTTTCTGTGAACCTATGTCTACTTTCAAAGATTTGGTATTTCCTTGCATTTCCGATTTCAGATGTTCCTATATTTGTCAAATTAACTTTGATGCTTATAAAATAAAAGCTTTCAGCATGCCTCATCTTGCAGATCTCAGTTATTGAAGAAAAGACACATTTTAACATCAAAGCTACTGTTTATTTTCAAACTAACTAGTTTTAAGCTTTGCCTATTTTCACAAGCCACCTACTACAGAGAAAAAATTTGTTAGGAGTGGATGTGTAGAATGTGGATACCTTCATTATCCATATTCTACCCATCCACTCATAACAAATTTTGTTCTCTGTAATAGGTGGCTTGTGAAAATGGGCAAAGCTCGGATCTAGTCAGCCAGTTAATAAACGGCTCCTTTAATGTTAAAATGTCTTTTCTTCAAATCTTTGACACCCTTTCTTGTACATTAGCCTTCATTTTGACTTGCTAAATATTTATGCCTTAACCAGGAACTGTGAGCATCAGTTGTTCATCACTCACTCCACCCCACTGCAGCTGCCTGAGAGTGCAATACTCTACAGTGGAGTGAGAAATAAAGCCCTCCTATTTGCAGTATTTTGCAGGCAAGGGAAGAGGAGATGGGAGGTGGACACATCTTCTCAAGTGTTTTGAAATCTTGTTTGAGAAAACATGTTAGTCTACACAAAAAATAGCTGCATAGCCTAATATGAGTACATAATGTCAGCCTCATGAATATATATGTTTAATACTATTCTTCCAATATTCTTGTATTGATATTGTGCAACTATATACACATCTCGAAATCAAAATTAATAAACCTAAACAGCTGAAGAAATTGATATGACATGAAGTTGAAGATTTTTTATTTGCAGTTTAAACATTCCAATCTCATTGAAGAAATGTAGCCTACTTCACTTTAATAGCACCAGTTTTAAAATCCAAAGAAAATAACACACAACAGCAGTAATGACAGAAGCTGAAGAAATGAATTAAAATTTGTGCCACAGCCGGAACAAGAACCCAGGTCTCCTGTTTACTAGGCAGGTATGCTAACCATTACACCACCATAGCAGTATCGCTAATACAGCTGCATGGACCACCCAAGTCCAGTGCCCTCCCTAACACAATCTTCAACTCACACTTTCAGCCCATTTTCCCTTCTTAAATCACTACTGCTGAGGCTCTCCTGCATAGAAATAGCACCCCAGCTTTGTATGTAATGGGGACATTTGACGCCCATACCTCAGGCGTAGGTGATCTATTGATCTGATACAATAATATTTTCCTCGATACATATTCTTCATTTCTTCAGATTCTGTCATTATCGAAGATTAAGATGAGACTCATATGTCTCACGGAAAATATAATTCCATCACACAACAGTGATGTTAATAATCAAACTGCGATGTGCTATTTCTTTAATGACATACTCATTTTATACATTCATTTACACTCTGTTTGTAAACTGCAATATGGAAATGTTCAAAGCACACACACCTCTGGCACCAGCTACAGGTTACAAACTGCACACTGTGAAGCAATGAGCAACGAATGTTTCCAATGTCAAAACAATATACCACAAACCTCTTACTTGCTGCACTGTTCAGTACATTGCGCTCGGGCATTAGGTGGCTGCAGTGGAGCAGAAGAAATGACAAACAGCCATTGTGCATGAAATTTAAAAGCTGTACATTCAGAAGGTTATAACTACGTACTATCAGAATCATGGCCCAAATTTTCATGCAAGATCAATTGCCAGGGATGATATTTTGCAAGTGTACTTCCCCCCCCCCCCCCCCTCTCCTTAAAATATGAGGTAAAGTTGGTGATGTTTGCTTGTAAGACATATTGTACAATACTCTTGAATCTTGTCAATTTATACTCGACATTTTAAGTCTCAGAGATGAATGTTTCAAGTTGACTGCTTAAGTAATCTGAAGTCTGGTTCTTGTTGCAGCCACTAAGTAGAAATACCTTTCTACTTATCTTTACATTTGTATTTATAGCAGTATTTAGTTATGCTACAATGGCTTTATGATTACCAATTCCCCGTTTTACATTAAGCAAGTTAAAAGTTCGGGCCTGTTTGTAACCTGGAGATCTAAAATGCTTTCACAAATCGATTCACTAATTAACTGCTCAAGGTAATTTTCACATTAGACACTGTGAACAATTCGAGCCTATTCCCTGGCCTTACTACCAACTGTAGTAGCTGGTACCTGAAATCTCTGCCATTACTGTAATATGGTCAAAAACTTTAAGTGCAACCTTCTCAAAGCTTTTCCACCACTACTGCTCCTGAGGAAGGGGGGTCTATAAAAAGCATCTGATTACCATGTTTGATCCACCTTTAACATTTACCTCCACCTAAAGTATTTCAAATTTTGAATCTGTACTAATCTCAGAAGATATTACCGTATTATTTAGAGTTATGGATACATCTCCCCTGCAAGGGTTCAGATTTCAATGGTAATAACATCTGCTTTCAGCCAGCTCTCTCTCGCTAGTACTATGTAAGCATTATTACTGTTTATGAGTGAGACTGGCTCTAGAACCTTTCCATGGATGCTCCTGCAATTTACAGACATTGTCTTTCTTCCATCTGCCATTGGACATACTATTGCCTTTAATTAATGGGGCTGGTATTCTTTCCCATATGAAATCATTACATATCTCATTGCAACTTTGAAGAGATTTTTCTATCATAAAAAAAATACAAGTGCATACCAAATGTAATCTGCAACCCTACTACCCAGATATATGAAGAGGGGTCTTACAGTTCTTCAGAATTGCCTGAGCCTCTGGCTTAGGCTTTCCACTTGGTTCCAAACTAAAGGGCTGTGATTAGTTCTGAGAATTATGATGCAAAAAGCTGACTGTGCTTCCACCATGCACGAGGACAGCTGTCTTTACCACACCTGACAGCCACCTGTAACAATCGAGGACTGCCTCATTTTTATTTTCCACTATAGCTCTGATTGTAATATATGAAATCTTCCACCACCAGCAGGGCCTCCTATTTCTTCCAATTCCCAGTTCTTCACAGAGAGATTGGAGATTGTATGTTACTTTGTTCTTACTCACTTGTACTTGTTTGTCCACACTGGAAGCATCTGATCCACCTAACCACTGTATCATATGATGGTGCACTTTTGTTGTGCACTTTCGCCATCTCAGTATGGATTGCTGCAGTGTTGTTTCCCTTCACATGCAAAAAATTAATTACTGCACAATAGCCCAATTAACAATCGGCTGTGTCATTATTTTGTTTTCGCTCTTCTAATGGAATGCTATGGCATTGTTTCCTTCTTCTTTTTTTCACCTTTGTCTCATGTTTATACAGCATCATCATGATTAATTTCGGAACTGGCATGGCTAATTTAAGGAGTGGCCAGATATCCTTCCTGTCACCACCTTGGACAGAATGTGTGCACCTCAAATGTCTGTGTGTAGTGTTATCCATGTGGAATAGTGTGAATGATTACAAATCGTGTAACTGAGGTAGGACTTGGGTACCAGCCTGGTATTCACCTAGTCAGATATGGCAAACTGTCTAAAATCTGAATCCAGGCTGGCTGGCACACTGGCCCTCATTGTTAAATCCACTGGGTGGATTCGGTCCAGGCCCGGCCCACCTGCCTGTATCCCAGGAGTGGCATCCTAACACGCATGGCCATCTGGGTGGGTGAATGCTATAGTACTGTCACCACAGGCACCGACTCCATCGGGCCTGAGGGAGCATGAGCCCCTCAAAAATTCATTGGGGGGGGGGGGGGGGCGGAGCCCCCCAATAATTAAAAAAAATTATTAGTTACATTATGCTTTGTAAAATCAAAAAAATGATGTTGGAATTTTTTATTTTCCTTGTCTGAGGATAGTTACCTTTTAAAATACATTCAGTAATGAGTTAAAACAAATAATTATTATGGTAGTAAGCAGGTTAACTGAAAAGGAGTGTTTTTTATTATTATTAATTTATTTATTTATTTACACATCATGTTCCATAGGACCAAATTGAGGAGCAAATCTCTGATGTCATGGGACGTGTTGGTACATGAAATTACAACATAAAAGTAATAACAGATCAAAATAAATGTTTATGAACCCGAAAAAAGTCACTCCATAAGTAAATGCAATCAACAATACAATTAGAATTGGCTTAATTTTTCAAGGAACTCCTCAACAGAATAGAATCATGATAGTGTTACGGTACTGCGGGCACACTTTGAATCTGTTCCGGTGTGCGAACCTTCGGGTAAAGTCTGGCACCAGCGGACCTGTCCTGTGGCCGCAATGACATCAAAAGGACTGGAGCAGAAGCTCCTGGAACCCCCGCCTCGCTTTGCCTTGACGCTTTGAGACATTATGACGCCGCAGCTATATAAAGCCCACCCTGCTGTGGCAGTCATTCAGTGTGGATAGTTTCATTCAGTGCATGCTGCAGACATGTTTAGTGTTCCAACTTCAGTGTCTAGTGGACTATATTTTATTCGTTTACTTTAGTCTCTTAGTGTATTGTGAATTAAGTTTGCAATGGATAAATTTGTTACCAAAAAGGCGTGCTTGGAAGTTGATGATCCTGCAAGTCAACTTCCAACGATTATTGTCGACAATTGCTTCGTCATCTTCAGGCGAGAACCGTTCACAGCTGAAACCTGGACAATCCGGTAAGGGAATGTCATTTCAGAAATCTTGGTTGATAAAATATGCATGGCTAATATATGAAGCATCCACCGAAAAAGTTTTTCGCAAAACCTGCAAAGAGACAGATGCTAAAAATCTATTACAATTTTCTTAAAAAAAAAAAAATGCATTTACTTCCATAGGGTTTTCTAACTGGAAAAAAGGCTTTGAAAAATTCCTTCTTCATGAAAATACGTTTACGCATAAAGAAGGTGTTCTGAAACTGAATTCTATCAGTAACCAAAGTGTGGCCCCCCCCAATTGAATGAACAGTTAGATACTGATATGAAAAAAGGCCGTTTAGCTCTTGAGACAGTTTCTACTACCGTGCAATTTCTATGCCGATAAGGACTAGCAATTAGAGGGCACGAAGATGTAAACTCAAATTTTTTTTAATTGCTGGAACTCCGAAAGAATGACATACCTGAGTTTAAAGATTGGTTAGGGCGTTCGAGGTATAAGTGGACGCCCCACAATATTCAAAACGAGATCATTGATCTACTAGGAAAGTCTGTGTTGAGAAAGGTATTGGCTTCAATCGAGAAGACTGAACATTTTTCTATTATGGTTGACAAAACAAGTGATTCTTCGATTCACGAACAAGTGTCACTTTGTATTCGTACTGTCGATGATTCCTTAATCATCAACAAAGACTTTATTGACTTATACGAGACTCCTAAAACTGAATCACAAACTCTGTTTAGTATTTTAAGATGTTTTTGCTCGTCTTGATTTGTCAATGGATAACTTAAGAGGACAGTGTTATGATGGTGCCTCAAATATGAGAGGTAAGTTCAAAGGACTACAATAGTTAGTTTTGGATATACAACCAAAAGCATGCTATGTGCACTGCACTGCTAACAGTTTAGACTTGGCAGTTGTAGACAGTCTCCGCGCTCTTACGTCTATGAGGGATATTATGGCTTTAACTTCTCGAGTTTTTTGAAACATTTTCTGCAGAGGACAAAACAGGGGCAGGTTACAAATGTGCAGGCTACCTTGAGTCAATGTTACAATTCAAGACTTATTTCGTTTTATGTCTTTAGTGCCATGCAATGAATCCAGTAGAGGATGTCAATGTAAGATTCAATGCCCTCATCTAAGTATTGCTGATCTGGAAAAAATATATGAGGGCTTGATTTGTATATTGAATGAAAGTGTGATAGTTTTGAACACTTTTGGGAATTGTGTTTAAAAGAAAAACCTTCACAAGTTGATGAGCTTTCACTTCCTCGGAATCCAAGTATACCAAAGAAGTATGAAAACAACGAAGACAGCTCACTGTGCACTTTCAAAACCTCAAAGGAATACTACAAAGCTATTTTCATTGAAGTTTGTGAAATGGTGCAATCTTGCATTACTGAGCGGTTTGCTTCAACTGGACTCGCACAGGTCATTGCAGTTGAACAAGAGTGCTTGCTTTTAGTAAAAAAGAGGTGAAACAAATTTGGAAAAATCAACTGAGTTTTTAAAAAAATGACCTAGAGTCCTAGACATTCAGAGACTGCGCTTACACTTGAATGTGTTAGCCGATATCGCTAATAAAGAACAACTGGTCTTAAAAAACTGCGTGGATGTAAGAAAGTACATTACCCAAGAGCCTGCAGTTTGAGAAATGTTATGTAAACTGCATTAAGCTTCTCAAAGTAGTTTAAATCGCAACAGCAGAACAGTCATTTAGCACCCTTAGACATCTGAAGTCTTATCTCCGATCAAGAATGGGTCAGAAGCAATGAACATCTTGGCTGTTCTTCATGCCCACCGAGATGTTTTGGATGAATTGCATATCCGACCAGCCATCAACAACTTCATATTTAGTAATCCAGTCAGGCGGTCGACATTTGCACCTTTCTAAAGACACTCTAGCCCTAATAATGGCATTTAGAGCAATATTAAAAATCTTCATAAAATGGAGAATTAAATACATACATAATGTTAAATTTTTAGTTTCAAAATATTAGTACTAGTTTAGTACTGTACAACTTTATTACTATAGTACTGTATTAGTTATTTTCAAATACTCAAATATTTTTAGGGTGTAAGGCCCAATTAAAACCTGCTATTTGACTGAAAGTATTGGGCATAGTGTATTAACCTTACTAACTGTATTAAAACATTAATTTTGAGATATTGTTTTTATTTAATTATCCCTAAGCCTTATTCAAAATAAGCTGAAATTAGTAATTTCACTTATCAAAGTGCTATTACAGTGCAACAGCAATATTTTATGTTTTATTCTTTTAATGATAGTTTAGGATTTATTTATATATAATTTCAGTCTTTTCAGAGCTATATATTCACTGCTCTGTAATCATGATTAGTAATGTAAATTAAATTAGCTTTTTACGAAAATACCTTGTGTGTTTATGTTTTGTGTCTTTTTTTTCAAAGCCGAAAAATGTATCAGACTTGTCGAGTTTCCTAGAGTGCTGAGTTATCAAGAGTCCAGTTTTTGGGGTTCTAAAGTTGATCACATGACTCTAAAATGCTTTAAAAAAACTCACTATTTTTCATCTAAAACATAGAAAATTTCCCAGGGCAAGACCCCCAGTATGCCGCCCCCCCCCCCCCCCCCAATATTTTTTATAAGTCGGTGCCCCTGACTGTCACACAGGTATTTCAATCTGTACCGGGCTTCAGACATGCTCTAGCAAAGAAGCAAAAGATTACTGACATTATATTATCTTTTTTAGTTGTTAATTAAAACTTTCACTAACTCTCGTACTTAATGTGGTGGTTCCCTGAAAGCAATTTGACAAAAGAAACTTTTTTTTTTAAATGTGAATGCTGTACAGTGAGATGGGTTGTGGAGTGTTCGTTGTTGTCAAAGGCTTCAGAGATCGATGTGACGAATGTATCAGCATTTGTAAAGGCTACGACGATTCTACATAATGTCATCAGTATTGGGTATGGTGTTCACTCTACATTACCTGCGAACAAATGGCATTTTAACAGTGGGAAGAAATATGCGTTTATCTGTGAAACTAATTTATTTCCACTGTGAGACAAGCTTTAGAAATGCAGTCTGCAATTATTTTAACTGTGTATACCGGTAAACATCAGACGCCTTTAGTCCAATCCACAGACAATGGTGGTTCATGCAGGTCAACAAGTGGATGGGGACTGCATTGTTGCTGGTTCCAAGCAACAGTTGCTGTATGCACATACATGTGCTTCGCACTTGATGTAAGCATGTATCCTGCATATTATGTCTCTCAGTTGCTTGTGTATGTTTTGTCACTTAGCACCACCATCAGCCATGACAATTCACAACAAATGGAATAAAGATGCACTAAGTAACTTGCTATGATCACATATAATGTTTGCATTGGGTGAAACATTTACAGCAGAGCACTCAGAACACAACTGAACGCTCATGGACTGTTGGAGAATGGGGTGACAAAGGCACACACAACGAGCCTAAACTGTACCACCATTGTTTGTAAAGCCAACTATAACAAATATAATTAAAGTGTCTAACTGGTCAAAATGTATTCACATAGCTCACAGAATATTTTCCTGACTGATTGATGAATAAACTAAAGTCTTCACTAATTTATTGTTCTATTCATTTCCATGATGAACATCAGCTTTCTTAGTTTAAGCAACAACAGCAGAATAAAATAAACATCTAAATTGTCATGTTATTTGGCCCATTTTCCAATTATTCCATTATATGTAATTATGGCAGTAATCCATAACAGGTTTAATCTATGATTAAATGTTTGTCAACTGAAAGACTCAACAGAATTGAAGTAACTGCACTGCATTTTTCACATGATGTTAATTTATATGTTTTTCCAAACCATTTCTTGCAGGGTATATGCAAAGCATTTGCCTTGCCCTACTTACATAGTCAAGTGTCTGACAGCCACTTCAGTGTTTTGAGTGTCGAAAGAATTATATATGCTGACCTACAAAAAAATTAACTGTAAGATGTGGCTGAATATCTGTCAGTCACAATGGCTGTGCACACATTTACAACAATCAGCAGTCTTTTTAAATCTTGGCAAGCTTATAAATGAGGCCATAGGGAATATGTGATTCGAAGAGTACAAAATACCTTACTCTAAAATTGTGACTGGATAGCCAGTAATTACCTTCAGGAGTCAAAATTCTTAATACTGCTGATACACATATAAAAGTACAACAAACTATCCTAGCTCTCAGAACTATTAGCTGCTTTCCTGGGAAGGAAAGAGGGGATATGTTGGCGAAGATTGCTAAGGGAGAGCGGATCACTCAAACACCAAATCGAGAGGGCCCTACTCAGAGCGAGGACTTGTGAAAGAAAGATGAGGGGGGCGTCAAGAGGGAATATGAGGTCAAAGATAATGCACTAGCAGGGACTGGGCCCGCTTCAGCCCATTTTACTTCATTATCCCCCTGTTTTTTTCTCCTGGTTCTTATTTTCATTTCTCTCTGTCGTCATCCTACTCTACTGCTTCATCAGTGCCAAGCAACATTTTCACGTGCATGAAAAGCACTTAAGTCAAGTATGGGCTGCCAGCATACATCCTAAAATGTACAGTTTCAATTGACACATCAGTTCTTGTGTTTGTCAGGCAGTGTGGGGCCAAGAGTTGTCAGACAAAACCATGACACTGGTCATTAAGAGAGCACATCACTTGTTTGGGGTGGCTCTCCTCAGTTTTAGTAATGTTTCACAGTAGGCTTCAGATATGAACATCCTCCCACATTGCATAAAATGCATAAACAAAATTACTTTAATTGCTGGGGATGATAGAACACAGTGATGAAGACCTACAAACGACGGAACAAGAGGAAGAGACCTTCAGGTCGACTGTTTATCTACCATTTATTGGGAATATGTCTTCACAGATAGGCAGAATATTGAGAAAGTATCAAGTGGTAGTCGTCTTTCGCCCTTCTTCCAAAATTTCATCACTGGTGGGATCCGTTAAAGACGACCTGGGCCTTTGTAAATCGGGTCTTTACAAAATTCCGTGTGAATGCGGCAAATCGTATATAGGGCAAACGACACGAACTGTGCAGGAATGCATTGTGGAACACCGACATACTCGCCTTCTCCAACCCACCGAGTCCGCAATCGCCGAACATTGTATTTCCACAGACCATTCCGTGAACTACGACGACACAAAAATTTTGGCCCATACATCAAACTTTTGGAGCTCGATTATCAATGAATCTGTGGAAATAAGATTGTCTAACAACGAGACGGTCATCAGTTGAGATAACGGTTATCGGCTAAACTCTGCTTGGAATCCTGTTATAGAGAAACTTCGTAGTAGACGTAGTTATCTGCACAAAGATGGAAATCGACCCGATACCGATACGCTAGGCTTTCACCGTGGAGGGTGCGAGGCGCAGCGCACGGAGCCGTTACGAACACGCACGCTGAGCAGCGCATGCCCAATGTCACCTCAGTACGGCTTTAAGTAGCGGAGCTCAGCGCATACTCGCCAGTACTACTACAGTGGTACTCACCTGAAGATGGCCAGAAGACTCTGCGCCAAAATATCGTGGCAGGACGTTACTGATATCCGGCAGTTCTCCTGTGTTTTTACGAAACAATCAGTACGCCGGGAAAGCTTTAAACATTACATCGAGGTAATTCTTTTTGAAACACCCTATATATACAAGGTGACCAAAAGTCTCTTTACATACCACCAAATGCAGTCCCTGTGACATCATTACACAAATCCAAGAGGGGAAAAAAGAGCAGACATGGTGCAAAAATATCACATGTACTTTCTTGCTAAGTAAATCAATTGAGTCATTTGAATATGGTTATGTGAGGTGTGACTGAATGGGGCCACAAGTTTAGGCATTTGATCAGACTGTTTATGGATGTTTCTTGTGCCCAGTCCCATGGTGGAAGAGTGATGTACTTAACTATGGCAGGCTGTTGAGAGAGGCAATAGAGATAGCCAAACATGAAAATATAGTTTCAACCAGAAAGACTCCCAGTACTGAGGAAGAAGCACGTCATTGTCCCACCTTTGTATGGTACTGGTAGTGTACAACCACAACCAACAATGGCCAGCTACGATCAAATCTCAGAAGCAGAGTGAATCAGACTGGTGATGGAAGAGGAAGACAAAAATTACCATCAGACATTGGCAACACACGTAGTGGAGTCCTAGCAGCAAACATCAGCCTTCTTACTGTTATAGTTGGAGTCACAGGCAATGGTGGTGAAGTTTAGGCTTGTTCTGCGCACCTAAATCATGCATTCTCTAAAAGCCAATGAGCATTAAGTAGCATTCTAAGTGCTATGCCATCAATGACATAGCTGATGCGACCATTAAACTTGATCATAATGAGTTGTTTAGTGAATTTCTATTCCATTTGTTGTGAGTTGTCATCGCTGATAGTGGTGACATGGGGATAGTAAGACAGCAGCAAGCCACTGTGTGGAGTGAAATGAAGCTATGGCCTACCTGAAGATACTCTCTACAAATGATGATGAAATAAATTTACCGAGAAAATACATTTGACCACTGCATAATACTTACCAGAAACGTTTAATATTTGCAATATATGGTAATGTCACACGAAATTTTTCTGATTATGGAAACAACAAGGTTTTGATGAAATATTAAACAAAGAAAAAGGGTTTTCAAATAAAATAAATTATTGTATTGGTAAAATTTTATCTTCTCTCATGAATTACAATGATGAATGTACAAATATGGCTCATGATTTGTTTTCCTTAGATACACACAACGCTTCAGTTTTGATCAACAACGGTAATAACTATTCATCAAATCTTATGTGTTTTCCTAGTTCTCTCTCGACACGTTTCAGTAATTTGTCTCTTCCTCTCTGTTTCACTTTAATCTTCTGAGAGAATTTTTCTGCTCGGTCCTGTTTTATTTTATTCCAGTAGTTCATTTCCTCATCACCTGAAACAATTACATAAGTGTTACCAATGTTACCTTTCTTCAGTGACTGGCATGAAAAATCACATCATGGAACTTGTGATAGTTCCCATAATAACAAGCTGGACAATTCGTGCATTTTGATCATTTTATTGCAAGTAATATTAAACCTGCACATGAACTATAAAGTTTTGTGGTATGAGATGGCCAGCCGGTGTGGCCGAGCAGTTCTAGGCGCTACAGTCTGGTGATGTCCTTAGATAATTAGGTTTAAGTAGTTCTAAGTTCTAGGGGACTGATGACCTCAGCAGTTAAGTCCCATAGTGCTCAGAGCCATTTGAACCATTTGGTATGAGATGTGAGCAGGGATGAGATGTGAGCAGGGCTGCAGCTGAGAGGCAGTAAGAGGCCTTTTCCACAGACAGCCGCACACAGGCGTCACCTGTTACTTTGAATGCCAGAAAAGGAATACTTTAGCAAGTGCCACAGATATGGACCAAGGGATCCCTTTCCTCTATTAATTCTACTGTTTATTAAATGTATTTATTTCATCATAATTGCCTTCGCATTGTCACGCTGGAAACAGTCAAAGGCGGCACGAAGACTGTTGAAAATATAATACTTAAATTTAGCATGCCACATGGCCAGCCAAGGTTTGGGTTTGGTCTGAGAATAGTATCACCACTTAATGATGAAAGGGTGATCATATACTGACTGAGGGAGGGGGATCACTACACCAAGAAGGAGTTGTGTGACATAAACAAAAGCTGGTAGGCATGTTTCTACATCTGAAAGATGATGTCTATTCAAATTTTACATCAAAGATGATGAGACTTACCAAACAAAAGTGCTGGCAGGTCGATAGACACACAAACAAACACAAACATACACACAAAATTCAAGCTTTCGCAACAAACCGTTGCTTCATCAGGAAAGAGGGAAGGAGAGGGAAAGACGAAAGGATGTGGGTTTTAAGGGAGAGGGTAAGGAGTCATTCCAATCCCGGGAGCGGAAAGACTTACCTTAGGGGGAAAAAAAGGACAGGTATACACTCGCGCGCGCGCGCGCGCACACACACACACACACACACACACAGACACAAGCAGACATTTGTAAAGGCAAAGAGTTTGGGCAAAGATCTCTTTGCCTTTACAAATGTCTGCTTGTGTCTGTGTATGTGCGGGTGTGTGTGTGTGTGTGTGTGTGTGTGTGTGTGTATACCTGTCCTTTTTTTCCCCCTAATGTAAGTCTTTCCGCTCCCGGGATTGGAATGACTCCTTACCCTCTCCCTTAAAACCCACATCCTTTCGTCTTTCCCTCTCCTTCCCTCTTTCCTGATGAAGCAACGGTTTGTTGCGAAAGCTTGAATTTTGTGCGTATGTTTGTGTTTGTTTATGTGTCTATCGACCTGCCAGCGCTTTTGTTTGGTAAGTCTCATCATCTTTGTTTTTAGATATATTTTTCCCACGTGGAATGTTTCCCTCTATTATATTCAAATTTTACATCAGTCGCATAAGAGTGGCACTAGCTGTACCACTATGAAGATCCAAATCAGGTTTGCTTTAAATACACACTGTAACAATCTTGAATGTTAGTTACCTTTAAGACTGGACATAGTGAATTGTTGTTAGTCAAGAATGCCTTTAAGGCAGTAAAAATGCCATTATCAACACCTCACTGAGTTTGAAAGTAGTTGTGTAATAGGGCTAAGATTTCATATGACAGCAGGAGCACTCTTGTGGTTAATCAATACACCCTGATTGCAAAACTGTGTGTCAGTCTCGTGATTTGAACTGTTGTACTGCCATTCATGAACAGCATTCCAGGGGGTGTTTTCCAACAGGATAACTGTTGCCTTCATATCAATGTTGTAACCCAACATGCTGTTGCCTTGGGCTGCTGAATCATCAAAATCTGTCTCCAATTGAGCACATATGGTCTGCCATCTGATGACAACTCCAGTATCATCCACAAACAGCATTAACCATCCCTTATTGAATGACCAAGTGCAACAGGTATAGAACTCCATCCCACAAATTTACGTCTGTCACCAGTATGACACAATGCACGCGTGTTTGCTTGCTTGTGTTCAACAGTCTGGCATATACAGCAGTTTTTAATGTACCAGCATTTCACGGTGCCAAACGTTTATCTCATGCTTACATGAACCTGTGATCTTGCAATGTTAATCACTTAAATATGACAAATGTATTCCTGGAATTCACTTAAACAGAGAAATGTATTCCTGAAATTTCATTACTCTACACTGATTATTTTTTAGTGTTGCGATTTTTTTTTTTTCTGTTGGTGTACTTTGATGTTATATGCCATTACATCGGTTGTTACTTGAGATAGAGAGATGGGAATAAAATTATGTCAAATTATGAGTGAATTTTGTACTATGTATCTAGTTAGCATAATGATCAGAGTACACAAAGGAATGAGAGTTCTGTACAAGTTTTGCCATGCATTTGGCTACCTCAAGCAAATATCAGTTAATGACATCCATTTTTAATATATGAGTCACCTGCACCGTAACTCACCATCAAATATTAACCACATGCAACAAACATTATTTTCAGCCAATAAATGCTAAATCTGCAATGGACAAGGAGTGGCAAACTGCTCCTTGTGCAATTAATCCACCAGAGTAACATCAATACAGCCTAACAAAAATGTGATAGGTGCAGATTTGACCATGGAGTAAGCTTGCAAATGGGACACATATAAATGATCATCTACATTACACTTCTGCCTGGAAAGATTACCATATAATGGAAAGTAAAGGTACATATTTAATGAATAATTGGCAGTGAGTACTCATCAGGTAAATAAATTAGTGCGAAAGTTAGCTGTTCAACAGCAGGACAATGCAGTTGGCAGGGACAATGTATCGAGAGAGAGAGAGAGAGAGAGAGAGAGAGAGAGAGAGGGAGAGGGAGAGGGAGAGGGAGTGTGTGTGTGTGTGTGTGTGTGTGTGTGTGTGTGTGTGTGTGTGTGTGTGCGCACATGGGAGGGAGAGGGAGGGGGGGAGGGGAGAGGGGGGGGTTCTCTCTATGGAGAAGAGTGAGTATTGCAATTGAACACGATGTTCATCCAGAATATCGTTTCACTACTTCCTCACAAGCCAAAGACAGACGCTCAAGTAAAAACGTTATTTAATACGCAGTTTGTACAGAATTTCCCGCTGTAAGTGCGCAGGGTTGCTGTATTAGGTTGATACATTAGTTCATTTTTTTCCATATTGCTTTTCTGTTGTCATTGGTTTATTTATCAACTGTCATTTTTATTTGTAGTTCATTGTTGCTATCTGAGTTTATGTATTGTCATTTTGTGATTTGGAAATAGTGAGTGGAGCTGTGGACACTAGAAAATGGAGTGCTAAGTGGAGAAATCACATTTCCGACATATTCTTCTGTTTGAGTTCAGTGGAGGGGAGACAGCATGGAGGCGCCAGAAATATGTGCTCCTGCCATTGGACAGAGCATGACAAGAAAATGGTTTTCTAGTTTTAAGGAGGATTGTTTTGACATTAGTGACTTTCCACTTTCAGAAAGACCTTTACGGTTTGACAAAGATCGTTTAAACAATAATCCATATCAGTGTACTCAACAGCTGGCAAATGTGATGAACTGTCATCATTTCAACATCATGCGACATTTTCATGCAATGAGGAACATTTAAAAAATCAGGTGTATGGGTACTGCATGTTCCAAGCCAAAAATCACAAAAATCAGTTGGTGGCCATATAATTATCTCTGCTTGCTCGTCGTCAATTGGATCATGAACAACATCAACCATTCCTATCCTGCATTTACTAATGACGAGAATGGTGTCTCTGTCAGGTTGTATAAGCGGACAAGGAAAAAAAATTCCTGGGTCTTCCCTGGATTTCCCAATTAAAAAGACACTTTTTCCTGAGTGAAAATATACTTTTCCATTTTAAGTGACAATACCTTCCCTTGGAACTAGGAAACTTCTCAATTCCTTGATCGGTCCAGGTTTTACACACCAGTGCAGAATGTCCTAGCACTTCAAAAACCTAAACTCAGCATAAAAAAGATGCATTTTAGGAAGATCCTTGATCCACAGCAATACGTACACTGCATTTTTCGTATTAAGAATGTATAAATATGAAGTCCACAAAAGACAGCATCTTAGTTTCCGAAGCACTGAGATCGAGTTAGCAATGTGTTTTTGTCAGCCAATCACAGCTGATATTCAGAGCATAGGACATACAATGTAGTCAGCCCCCAACAACATCACTGTTAAACAGTGTGAACACACAAATAGGAAAAGTTAATACACATAGATTCTAGCAATAAGAAAAGCTACACTTTCACATATAATATCGATATTTGTTTTGCATCCTCTAAGATATATCAAACACAAATGTGCCAGTAAAATTTTAAGTAATGATATAAATGTCTGGTATTATGGCTCCTCAAAGTGTTGAGTCCTGAATGAGAGTCAAACACTCTGTGATTTAAGAAATTCATTCTCACACAAAGCATAAGTCATCTTGCATAAAAGGAAATTTACTTTGAAAGTAACACATCTCAAACCTTCATTCACAATATTTTCCCACAACCTGTTAGAAATGTAAACAGTTCCGATGTCATGCTCATCGAAAGCAGTTTATCGTTATGAAGTATTGCATAGTCTTTGTCCTAAAGCCTTTGACACATTTTGCTGTCAGCAGACGTTTGCTTGTGCACTGTGTTCTGTTCTGTAAATGGAGCAGTTTCTTTGCAACTTAAGTTTTATTTTGGTGTTATAATCTCATTTATGTTTTATTGCTAAATATTATTCTTCAGTAGTGGGCTAAAGTGAAAATCTTCATTGGATTATCAGTTCTTACTAACCAAAATTACAAAAATTTAACTGAAAACTAAATAATGAAAAATTCCCAGGGGTTTTTGCCAGTTTTCTCCCGGATGAAAAAACTCCTGGATTGTTCCCTGATTTCCCAGTTGTCCTGGGGCATATACACCCTGCATTATGCTAATGTCTTTATGCTAACATACGCACAAGAAAACAAAGGTTGAGCCCAAACAAAGCAGCAACTCCCACTACAAAGATCTGTGCGCATCCACAAAAGTTAATGTTATGCATCTGGTGGAACAGCGATGGTGTGGTGTACTACGAATTGCTTTTCCGAGGTGTACCCATCACTGCTGACATTTATTGTCAACAACTGAGATGTACTGCAGGCACAGTCCAAGAACAATGACCAGGAAGACTGCGTTAAGGGATGCTACTCCACAATAGCACCCAACTGAATTCTGCTAGACTGATACACACTACACTATAAAGAAGTCGAGTTGGGAAGTCATTCCACACCCACTTTATTCACCTGATCTTGCACCCTCACATTTTCACCTTTTCCACTATATATCGAACAAATTTCGAGGAACTTCCTCTCCAGGTGAAAATGCACTCTGAAAACGGCTCGGCCAGTTCTTCACATCAAAACCAAGTGATTTCTAGTCATGGAATTGAAAAGTTACCCCAGCATTGGCAGACTGTTGTAAATAGTGAAGAAGAATATATTCTGTTGTGTTTTATTTTATTATTATTTATTAAATTTATGCCTACGCACTTACGCACCAAGCCAATACATGCAGATTTGGAGAAAGTTGCGCCAGCACAGAACGCCACCAAGGCATGGCAGCAATTGAGTGTCTACACCTGCTGTGATTGGGCTTTGGCCCACAGGAAATCAAGGAGCAGATGGGCAAGTGATAATGTCAATGCTCGATAAACAGTTGAAGAGATATATTGTAACATATCATTAAGTTCTAAGATTCTGTTCGGAGTTGCTGCTCTAATCTATGAATTAATAAGAAATCTGGTTACCCAACATTGTAACTGTTATATACGAGCAAAAAAAACACAGAAGAGTTATTTACAAAGTGGATATGTCATATTGTAGCTTGTGCAGATCGGAGCTCTCTTATAGATGGAGAAGTGAAGTGGCATGGATCAGTGGCATTGCATAGCAGACTTACTACACCGAGGAACTTCAAAAAGGCGGCCATACGAACATAATTACAGTAAAAATTAGTGTCATATCATCAAGGTGACAGATCATTTGTGGAAGTAACACACTGTATTAGCTTCGACCAGCTACACATATGCCCACTGCATTTCTGGGTACTAAGACACGACTGCATCTAAGGTGGGAAATGACCTTCGCAGGAGTGGGTAGTGGGGGTACTGAGGTGGTACAGGGAGAGGGAGGAATAGCAAGACAGAGGTGAGGCAAGTTGCAAGAGGCCACATATGAGAGTTGTGAATGTGAATGGAGTTTTGTTTTGGCTATTTCTGATGAAGGACGAAGTCCGATAGCTGAATAATATCTAGCAATCTTTTTTAATGCAGCTGTTTGGTAATCAAACCTTCTTTTTATTTTCGATACAAACATATAATAACCGTAACTGATCTCGATCATACATTGGCCATATTTAGATCCATCACACTGTTCTGATATTGCCCCAAGGGGCACAGACATCCCTCACCACACTCACAGACAGCTGTGGGTAGTGTTAGGCAGCCCTACAGCACACATTCTGTACATGCGCAAGCTGCTTTGCCACCACTACTTGCTTGCACTCGTCCAATCAGTATGGTACTCCACATTATGGCCTGGCTGTAGGACTGCCCTGCGTCAGCTGTTTGCCGACCTGTCCCGATGCCCGTGCCCACTCGGGTGCATCTGTTTGCACATGTGAACTGCAACAGTGTACTATACATTGTAGGCATCATTTGGTGATCAAAGCTTTCACAATGTCTGTCATCAGACTAAATATACTGTTTAGTACAGTATCTGAAGATGGCCAATGTATGGGTGTGATTGTTATTATATTATGTGATTGTACCTAAACTAAAAGCAAGTGTATGTTTCTTGTAAGCTTATTTTTAAAAATTGACATGTTTTGAACACTCAGCAATATTTGCAATTTTGTTTATTTGCTTGTAAATATCTAAAATATACGATGAGTGATAACTTTTACTGCTTCCATAATTTTTCAGTACCATATTGAAAGGTAAACATATGTTATCAGGTACTTTGCAGATACCACAAAAAACGAATTTAATCAAGGTTCAGCTAGGATAATCAGCCAGGATTCCGGTCTAAAGGTGAAATAGGACAACTGGAGCAGCAAACAAGAAATGAGCTATAATCCCTGACAGAAAAGATGAAGCACCCAGAAGAGGAAGAGGAAACTAAGTGAAACTTCATGAGTTGAGATGCTAAGTGACATTATAGCAATGACTGTAAAACTGAGTCAAATTTACAAAAAACATGGCAATATGAGACCACTTATCAATATGACATTACATCTCCTCTGGCCTGGAGGCATTCACTGATTTGCTTCAGAAGGATGTCATAGAGTCATTGTTCCCTCCCCTGGGGCAAGCTAACTCACAACTGTTGTACTTGGTCCTCGATATCCGGGACACTGCCACTGGGATAGAGCTGACGTTCAACTCGGTCCCACCCTATCAGGGACAGATCTGGGGATTTTGCTGGCAACAAGAGTGCCTCAGTGCCATGCAGAGAGTTAATAAAAACATCTGATATGTGTGGATGAGCGATGTCCTATTGAAAAATGGCACCACGATACTGTCACATGAAAAAGAGCACACGAGGAAACAGGTTGCCCATGAAGTACCACTGCGCTCTCAAAGTTCCCCTCAATCACTACCAGCCATGCCCTGAAGTCATAACCAATGGCTTTCCACATCATGATGCCCAGAGTAACACCACGGTGCTTATCCAAAACACTGGAAAGATGGGACCTCTTCCCAGGTTATTGACATACTCGCTGATGATGGTCATCCAGAGTAATGCAGAATCGTTAGTCGTCAATGAACATAATACAGTGCCTTACATCAGTCCATGCTTCCCAGCTGCACCACTCCAAACACAGCCACTTTTGTTATTGTGTTAATGACGTTCTACGCATGGGATGGTAACTGCTGTTAGTCTGTGACCAATGGTGTGGAATGACATAGGATGTTGCAGGGAGTCCATTACTTTTTCTCTGACAGGAGGTGCATATGTCAAAGGATTACAATGTGCTTGGTACACAATAGGGTGATCCTCCTTTGTGGTCACACACGGTCAGCTGGAACCTTATGCGTACGCCTGCCAAGTTCCCATGCAGTCCAACATCAGGCCACTGTGACATCCGCATGCCCCTCAAATCTGGATACTGCATGGTTCGATCAATTTGTCCAAATGGAGAACCGCAATGAGACCACTTTGTAACTGTCAGGCACTAATAATGCTGTGTCACAAAATTATGTGACATCTCTTGTGTTCTTCACAGAGACCACTCAACATTGATTGCTGTCATGTCCCTTATATATTCTACCCGGCCTAGTAACAACACGTAACACAAACAACGCTAATGCACCTTGTTGGCTACAGCAAATTGCAACTCTAACATACCCACTGATAGTCAGTATTTGTATGAAGTTACACTGACAATTGACCACGTCTTCTGGGTGCTTCACTGTTTTTGTCAGTGTATTTTGTTGCATACTTCCCTCTACAGTTTTCCTGTTATTGCTTCCTTAATATGCAATCCTATCTTGACTTTCCTAGTCACTCCATATTAGTCTTGCTCCCAAAAACCTTTTCCTTTCATTTGACAAATGGAGTCCCTGGTTATAAAAGCTAGCATATTTTGGGATTGTGTCCGCTTGCTTCTCATGCAATAAAAAAGCAAACATCTGTTTTGTAAGTATTACATTCTAGTTTGATCAACATCTATAATTGCATACATACTCTGTAAGGCACTATACGATACATGGTGGAGCATACCTTGTACCACTACCTGGCATTCCTTTTCACGTCCCACTCAAAAGTGAGAGAAAAATTATTGTCTATATGCCTCCATATGAACCTAATTTCTCTTATCCTGTCTTCACGATCTTACATGCAATGTACAACAGTGGCAATAGAATCATTCTGCAGTCAACCACAAATGCCAATTCTGTAAATTTTCTCACAAAAAAATAAATAAATAAATAAAATAAAAAATAAAATAAATAAATAAAAATGGTCGTCTTCTCAAAAGGGATTCCAATTTGAGTTCACAGAGCATTTCTATAATACTCACATGCAGGTCAAACATACTGGTAACAAATCAACCAGCATGCCTCTGAATTGTGTTAATGTCTCTCTGTGATCCAACCTAGTGGGGCTCCGCAACTGTTCTAGCAGTATTCAAGAATGGGTGGCAGTAGTGTTCTATACAGGGTCTCATTTATAGCTGAGTTACAATATCCAAGAGTTCTCCCAATAGACTGAAGGCAATAATATGCCTCTGATATAACCAATCTTATGTGCTCAGTCATATCAATCAACACATCACTAATCTTGTATTCAAACACTACAGAATCAGATTTCCTACTCATCTGCTAAAATTACATTTTTCTGCATTTAGAACTAGCTGCTTTTCTCACACCAAATAGAAATTCTGTCTAACAAAGGGACCATCAGAAGTGTAAATAACAAATTTTGATCGGTCTCGGATATGTTGTAGAGGGACATGCCCTGAGTATGAGGCTACCCGCTTTTATAATGATGGGCCTCGTTTTTCGAGAAAATTGATTTTGAAGGTCACTGTGCACTGTAATATGCATAACATTATGATAATAGTCCAACATTTTTCCATTTTATTTTAGAGACTATCAACAAACAGTGTAAATTGTGTGACATTATTAAGAATTTTAAACTGTGTAGGCTCGGTCAAACAGAAAAAGGACTGTCCATGCAGACATCTCATGCGAACTCTGTGTATTGCGACAGTATATCAATCTGGTCATCGCCCTTTAATTTGGCTATGGCAATATAATTTTATGATCCACAGAGTTTGCTTGGACAGTCCTTTGTGCTTTATGAAAATGTATCGCCATGGTCAAATAAACGATGAAGGCCTAGCTCATAAAGCACTAGTTTACATTTGGCTTCAACATCCGTCATTAGTGCTGTGCGTGTTCCAAGAATACAGTGAAATGGACGACCCAAATGTGCCTACAGAAGTGCAGCCAGAAGACGATACATCAGAGGTAGAGGAGCTGAATGAACAATCGAGAGGTGAAATCAGTAACGCCATCAAATAGGCCGAAAAGTTGCTTCATGATCTAAATCTTCTAACAAATACACCACCCAGCACAATCTCTGCTAATTCAATTGCAATTGGCAACGAAATATGTATTGCAATACAAGACCTGTTGGCCAAGAGATGGATCATCGATGACAATGAGTTAATAAACATCAACGAAGAAGACGAGGTGCACAAATATGAGGCAGTAAGTTTCACTTTTGTGTGGACCGACGTATTAAGACATGAACCAGCAGATTATGTGCCTCTATCAAACAAAGAATGAGCAGTCGCTCTTGCAGTAGTACAGTAGTACATCCGAAATGCAGTCCCACAGCGTCTCTCAATTAATACATAAATCAATGCTATATCGATGGAAAGAGGATGTAACATGAGGTGGAACTTATAGTGATAAATGGAACAGTATTGATCATGAGATGTATGAATGGTTCAGCGAAGCGAGACACAATTTGGAACAGGTAAATCATATAAAAACATATGTCAAATACATTGTAAAAAAGAGACTGGCTTGTGAAAATAATATAATTTCTTCTGCGAGCACGTGGCAACCAGAACTACAGCAATGGGCGATGAACACTGCTGTTCCAATTTTATTGGATACCTTTAATTTCGTGACCAGCTCGACATGGGTCGAACGATTTAAACAAAAGCACAAAAATCAGGCAGAGGAAGATTGTGAAGTTCATCAGTTCCAAAGAATGTGCAACAATGGAAGAAGTATTAGTAGCTGCAGAAGAATTCTGCACACAAATGAAAATACTTACTGGTAATTTTAACCTCAACTACGTAATCAGCACCAATTAAACGGGCTGTCAATATCGATCAACATAGAATAGATCCCTCTTGGAGAAAGGGGCGAGAACCACTCTCATGCAGAGAAAAGATTTAAACAAGATAAGTCATTTGTACACAGCACAGTACACCCTAACTGCAACAGGAAATGTGATCCTGTATGTTGTTTTATGTGTGCAGGAACTGGTGGGAAAATTTGGCCCTAATGTTCAGAAAAGAGTGGATGAATTAGTCCTCAAATTTAAAACTGTAATTGTGTACTGCACAAAATCAGGGAAGTTCAAGAAACTGTTGTATGAAGACTTTTTTAAAATCTGTGATTTTCCATACGTCAGACAGGAAAATTTTTGTATATCATTGATACGTGTGGAGAGCAGACTGATCTGACTGAATACAATCACATCTTAATGGATGAGAGGAAAGCGTGCACTTGCACTGTAAAAGTTATTCCACCAAAGTGTAATGCACTTTGCCAGCCTTGCGATGTATATTTTTACTGACAGGTTAAAAAGTTCATGAAGAAATTTCAGAATATTCCCAATTTGTTGAAGACCAACAGAGCAATCGTGTCCAGAGACAATTCATAAAACTACACTCATTAATGTTGCATCAATTCAGGGCACCTGCTTATTCAAATATGATCAAATACACATTGTTCGCATCAAAGTTAATGGATGAAAGAGAAAACTTTTTAAATGTAAATTAATAATGTTTTCCTGTATCGCTCTTAAAAACTTCATGTGCCTGCAAGACAGTAGCTTTTATGAAATGTGCTTGATGCTGTAAAACATTGTGTTTTTATTGCTTTTACGACAAATATTATCTGAATTTCTGATGTGGCATAGTAAGCGATGCAGGCGATAGCGAGTAAGATTTTGTAATAATGATGTGAAAATTAAATTACTATGCAAAACTGAATATTTTTAATAATTTCACACAATTTACACTGTTTGCTGATTTTCTGTAAAATAAAATGGGTCTCACACTCGGGGCATGTCCCTCTTTAACATTTCCAAGACCTATGAAAAACCGTTATTTACACTTCTGAAGGTCCCCTTGTAAGTCATCTTGTGTCATCCTACAGTCACTCAACAACAAAAAACTTTCCTGTACAACACAGTGTCATCCCCAAACTGTTGCGATTTGCTGCTCACACTATCCATAAGATTGTTTATGTATACAAAGAAAATGGGCACTCCTACCACACTTCCCTGGCACACATCATAAGATATCATTATCCCTGATGAACACTCACTGTCCAGGACAAGGTACTGGTTCCTATTACTTGATATGTTTCCGAATCACTACCATATCTTAGAAACTATCTCACCAGCATTTTGCAGTGGGGCACAGTGTCAAACTCTTTCTGGAAATTTAGGTAAATGGATTCTGCATGTTGCCCTTCATCCACGGTTCCCAAGAAGATGTGGAAATTCACTCCAGACGTAGCAAATTACTTGTTTTCAACTTTTTCAGTTGCTTCTTAATGCCAGGGATACCTATTTACATGTCCTCCATACGGGAATATGCACGACAATGATAGTATGACTATACGACTTTAATGCATGAAAGATTTTTTTTAATGCGAAATTTAAACTTTCAGCTTTCATTTTATTTTCTCTGTTGCTACACCAGACTTATTGACAAGTGACTGAATCGAGCTGACCCACTTAGTTATTTTACATGGGATCATAATTTCCTCTGATTATTGGCAAGATCCTTCGTTAATTTATGATGGTGGCAGTTGCATGCTTCACACATTCTGCAAATTTAGCCTCCTGAGATTTCCAATTCTTTTTCCAAACCAAGAGTACAACAATCCCTACTTCCTCAGCATTTTACAAATTTTATTATTAAACCAAGGTGGATCCTTTCATTTCTCAACCTACTAACTCAGCACACATTTCTTCAGGGCATGATTTACAATCAGTTTAAACTTTGCCCATAATTCCTCTACATCCATCATACTGGAACTAAATGGAGGCCATTCATTGTCTAACCAGGAAATATCACCAACTTGAACCCACATTTCAAAGTGAAAAGAGCGCACTTGCGAGGTTATCAGCCCTAGCAATCGATCCTGTGCTTTCTTTGGGCATGATTCTGACAGTACGCAGTTACGAGCCTCTGAAGGTATAGCTTGTTAACTTTTCCATGCACCAATTGTTTGTCACTCGTCCGCACCACTGCGGTCACTTAATGCTGAGCATAAAGTGCTGTACAGTGGAGTGAGTTAGAGGTTTGTGAAATACTGTTTCCATTTTGGTAACACACTCTGTTTATTGTATCAATGTGTGTGGTTTCCAACCAGTAGTTGTGTCAGAGATCTCCTTGCTCTAAATTTTTGTTGTTGAGATTAGTAAATGCAATCTAAATGAATAAAATGAATCAGTGTGCCAATAAAGAGGTAGCACAGCACTATTTAATTATCAACATCTCTGTGGTGCATTATTTTCTTTGGATTATATAGCTGGCATTGTTAAAGCAGAAGACATTTGCAGGAGATCTGCTATTCTTCAATGTGATAGGCATGATTAAACTGTAAACTGAATATCATTACCTTTATTTCATAATAATTCTACAGTTACTTGGGTTTCTTAATTCTGATACTGAGGCATATATGTAGCTGCAGAATATCAATACAAGAATACTGTTTAAATAATATTGAAGGTATGTGTGTGTGTGTGTGTGTGTGTGTGAGGTTGACGTATTATGCACTCATATTACTTTCATGCAGATTTCAAAACAAGTTGGTCAGATGTATCCAATTTCTCTCCTCCAATTCCCTCACCTTCAACATCCCATGAATAGGAGGGCTCCGTCATCCACTGCACAGTACGTGGTGCTCAGGCATTAGGTGACAGCAGTAAGGTGGAATGAGTGACAAAAAACTGGTGCACACGGAAGTTAAAAGCTGTACTTTCAGAAGGTCATCACTGCATACTATCAAAATTATGGCCTGAATTTTGGCACACGATCAATTTGTGGGGCTGATTTCTTGCAAGTTTGCTTTTTTCTCCATAAAATATGAGGTCAAGTTGGTGATGTTTCTTTGTAAGTAGAATTGCCAACAACTGCTCATCTGTTTTTTTCCAGCGTAAAAACTCTTCTAGCCTCTAGATGGCTTCATTAACTTCAGTACCCATCATCACAAAGTTTTCTTCACGATCACTAATCCTAATCTCTATACTGAAGAGTCAAGGTCTGGCTTGTTTGTAGCTACAAGATCTAAAATGTAAGGAGCAGTAAAAAAGGTTCTGTACGAAGGCCATACAGTCCAGAAACCATGTGCCAATCAGTCAAAATTGCTGTGAGCACTGAGGTAATGATCCCACAGATGTAGTTGGTTGAAGATACTCATTTGGTAAAACACCATGTCCTGCTGTGTGAAGAAGTCCGTAACTGTCTGCTGCACATCCTCGTCTGAGGAATTGTCAACCATTAAAGGCCTTTCTTAGGGGATCAAAGCCATGAGAGTCATATGAGGGGAGATCAGGACTCTAGGGCAGGTGCACGGTGTCTTCCACTTGAGTCTCTCACTTGAGACTCGCACCTCCCAGATTGACTGGCATCTTGTGTCTAATCGCAACCAGCACCAAAATCGACATCCCATTCCACAACTGTGTTTTTCAACAGGCATTCTGCACCATACACTTTCTTCAGTCTATGACAGACGTCTACCAACATTTATCCTTCAACAGTCTAGAAAGGAATAACAGCACGTTGGCCCTGTTTGGAAGTATTTCATAATAAAGTCGCCACGGTTCACATTTCTGCATTTACCACACGCATGCCACATTAACCCCTTTCCGAAATGTAGGCGCTTGTATACCCGCATTGGAGTTGCACTATGTTGTACACACACTGAAGCAACATCCTCAAATAGAAACTTGATCACCCTTTATATTGCCACCACTGCATGTGGATTGTCTAACTAGTTGCTCAAGACAGTTTTTAGAAACTGTGTTAAGAACTACTTCACAAGACTGTCTGTCTGTACTACCTACAACGAATTTAATAGAAGTCCCAATCTATACTCAGTAGTTAAAGTCACCCCCAACTAATACTGCATGTTCTGGATATATCCACATTAGTACATGCAGACTTTCTTTGAATGATCCTGCAAGTGTTACAGTGAAATCGGCTGGTGGGTATAAACATCCGATGATTACATTGAGTTCATTTAGACCAGGTAGTCGGGTCCAAGCAACTTCACAGACAGATTGATTTACAATCTTGATAGACACAATATTTTTGTTGACTGCAGTTTCATTTTGATGATAAATCTGTTCATGCATAAAGGTTGACATGTTTAATGGAGAAATACAACAATCAGACTCTAATTTTGTACCAAATTTAGTGACAATCTTATTATTACAAGTTATACTGTGACTAAATTTAGCACACAATTCCTTACAAATAGCCCTTTTCAATTTACAGTATTGTTCCTTTTTTATCACACATCTAATATCAAATAGGAACAATGATCTTACCTGGAATTCTGTGTTACATGATTACAGGCAACACTTACCAGAGAGGATCTCCATATTGCCAAAAGGCTTCTCTTGAACAAAATGTGCAGCAGATGATGGTGTAGAAAATCTCACATATGCTTCATTCGTCCCTTCTAAGATGTCAACATACTGCACGTCAGAATATCCTCTTACATCACTCTGTTCAGACAGAAATGAAAAAAATATTTAAAAAATGAAATAACAAGATTTATCATAATTTTGATGATTATAACTATGCAACATGACATGGTTTTGCCCCGCAGTTTTCAGAAGTATGGATACAAAACAAACTTACTTCTCTGTAGAGCGTGCTGTTCAACTCACAGCTTTCAAGCAGAACTGTTTTTTCCACAGGTGTATTAATATATTCTTTGGTTTTTCCCAACTTGTGCCAATACATTTTGAGAAATGAGAGGTTTAGATAGTGGCTAACATGAGGATTGGCCACAGTGTATCTTTGAAATGTATATAGAGATTTGGCCACAGTATCTTTGAAAGGTATGTGGCACAAAAATACTTTTTTTTATGAAATTACAGGTTTTTCAGAGTGTACATGTGACAAGCATTGTAAAGCTTTGTATAAAACAATTAACCCAGACCTTGGTCAGATACTTGATCACTGATCAGACAATCAAACAAATATGAGGAGTCTTCTACTGAAAGTCATGATGAGATTATCCAGTTGAAGACACCATTCGGATACGGTGGGATGTCACATAGAGGACAAAGGCGAGTCAGAGCACCTAGTGATGCACTGAATGAACAAACAAACATGCAACATTTCCCACATATGAAGGTGCTAAAATTTAACAAACCAGGAAGATTTTCGTATTTTACAACTGTAAATATTAATTCTTCAAGGAAAGTTGGTAAATTGAAACATTTAACAGGTGTCTTAGATCAACAGAACGTAGTTATCACAGCCCTTCAAGAGATATGCAATACTGACCAGGACCCGATTGAATCAGGAGGATATCGACTTTATAAGGGACCACCAGGAGAAAGGGTAATAGAAAATGTCCCCCAATTCAGTGCGGGTTTCTTGGTACATAATAGAATATTGGATTACACTGAGGATTTTTCATCCAATTCCTCAAGAATGGCATTGTTAACAATTAAGGTGGAAAACACAAGATACACACTGATACATATTCATGCTCCAAGTAATGTTAAAAACAGAACTGACAAGGACGGAACAGAAAAATTCTGGGATGAATTTGATCAACTAGTAAGGGCCATACCGGATACTAACATTAAAATTCTGCTTGGGAACTGTAATGCGTAGGTAGTATGAGAGAAGAAATTTCGAGATGTGGTGGGGCGATGGCCAGTGCTAAACTTATAAACAAGAATGGGGAATGGTTAATTGAATTTTGTACTACAAATGGATTGGTTTTGAAGACGACAAGGTTTAAGAGAAGACCACATAAGTTAATGACACGGAAATGCCCTAACGTCAAGCTAGGAGCGTTCCAGATAGATCATGTGGCCATGAATCAGAAATTTCATAAGGAAATCTATAATGTTAAAGTGCTGCATGGCATCGATGTTGATTTGGACCACTACATTTCAAAAACCAAAATCAAACTGACACCTAAAAGAAAAAGCAAACTTCAAAAGTTAGATACAAAGAGAACATATGACCCTGGTTATATTATTAACAATCAGATATACGAGGGCCGTTCAGAAAGTAACCTCCGGTTGATTTAAAAAAATACGCCAAGTTAAATAAAAATATTTTAATATATACATCTTACAACTACATCTTTGCACTATTTTTCTACATAGTCTCCATAGCGATTGAGGCACTTATCGTATCTCTTCACAAGCTTTGAAATTCCTTCTGCATAAAAATCACCCGCTTGTGCCTGGAGCCAGCATGTGACCGCATCTTTGAGCTCTTCGTCGTCATCAAACCGCTGTGACCCAAGCCATTTCTTCAAATGCATGAAGAGGTGATAATCACTTGGCGCCAGGTCTGGGCTGTAAGGTGGATGGTTGATAACGTCCCACTTGAAGGACTCAAGAAGGGCCGCTGTTCTGCGAGCAGAGTGAGGACGGGGGTTATCGTGCAAAAAAACGATACCGGAAGTCAGCATACCACGGCGTTTGTTCTGTATAGCCCGTCGTAACTTTTTTATTGTTTCACAGTACACTTCTTGATTAATGGTCGTACCACGTTCCATGAATTCAACCAACAACACCCCTTTGGCATCCCAAAACACCGTTGCCATCAGTTTTCTGGCAGAAAAATCTTGCGAGGCTTTTCTTGGTTTGGTAGGCGAATTTGAATGTGCCCACATCTTTGATTGTTCTTTTGTCTCAGGGTTCACGTACTTAATCCAGGTTTCGTCACCGGTCACGATTCTGTTTAACAATGGTTCTCCTTCGTCCTCATAACGTGACAGAAAGTCTAATGCAGAGGCCATTCTTTGAGTTTTGTGGTGGTCGGTAAGAATTTTGGGCACCCATCGTGCACAGAACTTACGGTAACCCAATCTTGCTGTCACTATCTCGTACAAGAGAGTCTTAGAAATCTGTGGAAAACCAGTAGACAACTCCGACATTGAGAAACGTCGATTTTCACGAACTTTTGCATCAACTGTCTGAACGAGTTCGTCAGTCACCAATGATGGTCTACCACTCCTATCTTCATCATGAACGTTTTCTCGTCCACTTTTAAATAAACGTACCCATTCATGGACAACTCCTTCACTCATAACTCTTGGTCCGTACACGGCACAAAGCTCACGATGAATAGCTGCTGCAGAATATCCTTTGGCTGTAAAAAACCTTATGACAGCACGCACTTCACATTTGGCGGGGTTTTCTATTGCAGCACACATTTCAAACTGCCACAAAAACTAAACTAGCGCAGGTACGACGTTCACTCGACCACGGCTTGATGCCGACTGACCTGTTGAGTGCGTGAACGCACAGATGGCATCGCTACTCCCCCCACAACCCGCACTGTGACCGATCGGAGGTTACTTTCTGAACCGCCCTCATATTACGAGAAATCAAGAATACCTTTAAGTGACAATCTAGAAGTCACTGTCAATAGATTAAAAGCCTTGGCTGAAAAAGTATCTCCTGTACGGAAATGCAAGAAACACACTTGGTGGAATGAGAAATGCGATGTAGCGATTCAACATAGACATAAGGCCTGATTAAATGTCCAACAAAAAAGAACTAAAAGCTCCAGGGAGGTATTAAGAAATGCTAGACGGTCAACTGCCAAAGAAATTACAAGGGTAAAAAGGCAATTTCATAAGACCTCGCTAAAATCTATCGAGGATGCTTTCAATCGCCACAAGCCAAGAGATACTATCAGACATTCAAACAGTACCAGTCAAAATACAATTCCACCTACTCTTATGATGAAGGATACAAACGGAAAGGTAGCACATAACAATTATGACACTTCAATGATATTAGCTAAATATTTCAAACAGTTACTAAATAGCAGGGAACCTGAACATCATTTGGAATTTGACCCCTAATCCAATAAACAAAACACATTTAGAAAAAGTTATACCACCACATCCAGATGAAGTACAAGCAGCGATTGACTCACTTAGGAATTATAAAGCAGCTGGTGAGAACCAAATTGTGGCAGAACTTTGGAAATATGCAAATGTACAACTATTCTGGACTTAGACAAACACCTTACTGACATTTGGAATACTGAGAACTTACCAGAGGAATGGAATGTTGTGATAATCCATCCATCACACAAAAAAGGAGATAGAATGGATCCAAATAATTATAGGGTTACATCCCTGCTGGATATTACTAATAAAATTTTTTCCAAGGTTCTGTATTTCAGAATTCATGAACAGTTCGATGGTGAACTAGGTGAATATCAAGAAGGCTTTCATCCAGGACGAAGCTGTCCTGATCAAATGGATAATGAAATATCAAAGGGTCAGGATGCTAGTGATCACCTTTGTCGATTTTAAAAAAAGCCTACGATAGTATCCATCATGAATATCTGCTGTCAATTCTTAAAGAATTTGGTTTACATCAGAAACTTGTCAACCTCACTGCAGTCACCCTTCGAAGTACCAAAGCTAGAGTAAGGTTCAGAAATGAATTCTCTGAACATTTTGAGATACATACTGGCCTCTGACAAGGTGATGGATTGTCTCTGTTATTCTTCAATTATGTGCTGGAGAAAATCATGCATGAATGGAACAAAATATGCCCACCATCTGTTAAGAGTGGAAAAAAGATTCGACTTAACTGCCTAGAATTTGCAGATGATTTGGCGCTGCTAGCAAACAATATTGATGAAGCAAAGGTTCAGATAGAACAACTAGAACGATTAGCGGCAAAGGTTGGATTGCAAATTTCATTTGAGAAAACTGAAATTATGCCCAGCTTCCCAGTTGACACATCCCATATCATATTCCATAATGATCAAAATATTAAAGTAGTAAAAAAGTTTAAATAGCTTGGTGAGATTATTACTTGGAATGCTAATGAAACATCATCAATAGAGAGTAGAACATTGAAACTACAGCGAGAACCACATGGCCAACCTACAAAAAACAATCTCTCTCAATAACTGCTAAATTTCGACATTACTCCTCCGTCGTTAAACCAGAAGCAACATATGCAAGTGAAACACTATTAAAACCAAACACTCAAGCAACAACTGACAAATTGCAGAAAGTTGATAAAAGAATACTCCAAACAATTATCAGTAAAAAGCATCAAGTTAATGGGCAATGGAGATATCTGCCCAAATCAGTAGTGTATAAAGAAAGTGAATCCATTATTGATACGATGCGGAAAAGAAGGAGTGCATTTTTCAGCCACACATCTGGCCTACCAAATACTAGAATCCTGAAGCAACTTTTTGACTACTTTTGCAACAGTAAAACCAAAAAACACGTGGTTTAAAGAAGTACAAAGTGATCTGGATGAATTGAACATCACCACACACCAAATTCAACACAGAGAAGAGAAACTGCTTCTGAAGAACAAATACACACTGCTGACATTCAGACCATCAAAATGGAAGAAGTATGTCATATCTGCAAAAGAAAGAGCAGCCAGATCATAACGAATGAAGAAATCTTGGAAAACGAAGAAATTGCTGACTACTAAGACCTAAACTTAATCATTGTAGACTCTGTTGTATTATGTTTGATTTTAGTGCTCCAATGTGGGCATAAACTATGTAAATAAATAAATAAACAAACAATTAAGTAGTCATGTCATACAAAACAATAAAGCAGTCATTACCATTACAATAGCTATCATGTTTATATAAAGTATGCCACCAAGTGAGAGAATGCTAGAGATGCAAAATAAACATGCCACAGTATCTAAAACCACAATGTTTTTATTCATTTCTGCACTAAGTTGGATGCACAAATATAATAAATGAAAATTACAGTGCTTTCAAGAACACTGATGAGCAAAATTTAAGGATGAAAGTAACTTTAGCATGATGTGCAACTGCTAAGTAGTATAGCTCACTGAAACTTGGATCATACATGGAAAGAATTGCTATAGTATAGTGCAGAAGGTAACTGAAAGAAATACACAATGAGACAAACAGAAATGACACTTAAATTGAAAGACAATAATTACACTTAAGCCACCACAATTTATGATGTTCCCCTGGACATTACAAAAGGTGGTACGTGGTTCTTAATAGGATTTGTGATCACCATGTGCAGCATTGTACTCTCATGCTGGCATAAAGGCGGTAAGTAGTTGTTACGATAAGGCGTTCCATTCCTCCACCATCGTGGCTGACCACTGGTGGATGGTAACTGATGCATGTGGTCATGTTGCAGTATCTCTCTCTAATGTATCCCATATGTGCTCGAAGGGATTTAAGTTGGGGAAACAGGGGTTAATAGTATGCAATTAGCATTGATATTATGAACAGGAAATATCAAACAAGTGGATGTCCATTTTATGACGAGGGGATTATGGGTTTCATAACACCATTTCAAATAACTTTAGGATGACTACCAATGAACTGACTGACTTTTACATGAAAAATGTCTAAAGGTAATATTTGTGAGCTGAGGAACATTAATAATTCTGTGTTATAAGAGCAAAATAAAATGTGACACTAATGTATGAGGGAGGTTCAAAAGAAAAGGTACGAAACAATACTGTGGGTATAACTGGAGTCTTTATTCAGAAGTAATCACCAGAGGCCTGAGAACAACTATCCCACATTTCACGAGCCGAAATACTCCCTTTTCACAGAATTCCTGTGGCCATAGCAGGAGCCAGTCCACTGTGTCCTTCACTTTGTTGTCTGAAGTGAAGTGCTTCCCTCAGAGATGTTTTCCTAGCAGACCAAACTCATGGAAGTCGCAGGATGACAAGTCTGGGCTGTAGGACAGATTCTCAAGCTGCTGGAATGTTTCCTTAGGCTTTATTTCCCTAATTGGGATGTTAGGAATAGGCCGCTGAAAAAGTCCAGTGATCGATCAGTAACTTCCGTATCTTGCTAGATTTCATGCTTCTCTTCCTTCTTTCTTGCGGTCACCATACAGTACCAATGCTTCACAATGGCCCTGCTATTCAGTACCCTTGAACAGTGACACAGCTTCTCTCCATGGACTTTGATCTGTTGTGTCCAGACTTCTCTTGTTCCAAGGAAGTTAAACTCAATATATTTCCTATCATGTATAACTCTAACTTCTCTTAATGAATTGACTACACATACATTACATGTGTCCATCACCTGCAAGTCTCGGAACAATAGGGTGATAAAACCTGAACACCAATGCTGTGATGATTTCTTTGGCATTATGGAGGTCACATGTACTCCATGCCTTTCCCTTGCGGCTCTACAGCATGTAGACGTGCCAGTCTGTGTCCCACATTGCTGACAGCACAGGATTTGTACAATTCCGATCTGCACAAACCATCTAAAACTCTCACAAAAGTGGGTGCTTCCTACTTACTAACTACCTTAATCCACGAATATCTTTTGTCGGCCAATGGATATCGAGGGTGTGGAACATGTCTTTCTATGAATGACATGTAACATCTCACTACTCCCACTCGAACTTGGCCATTATACATTGTGTTATCTTGGAGATATGTGGACATGCATTATCATGGAGTCGAATCACTCCCTCCATGAGCAGCACAGGCCATTTGCTTTTGATGGACTTGCGCAGGCTATAGAGTGTCTCACAGTACACATCACTGTTAATGGTTTTTCCATGTTCGAGGAATTCAATCAGTATCAGACTTCGAACGTAAAAAAAGACAGTGAGCATCACCTTGTCTGCTGAGGGCACAGCTTTGACTCTTTTAGGGGGAAGTGACGACACTACCTTCGTGTCCTTAGATGTCTCACTGTGTTACCCTGAAGTGGTGTGTAAATTTCAACTGGTCTGGTTAATGATGTTTTCATTTGAACGCTCCTTATATTATCATACATTTTGATAATCCAACTTGTAGCTCTCAAAAATGATATTTTGAAGGGCTAAAGGAGATAATAAAGAAATAAACAAGAGAGAACTGATTTTCAAGACTTATCCTATAAATGAAACCAAATTTTTATGCAAAGTAAAGCATGTGGACTATAGCTGTTTGTGATGCAAAATATCTATGAAGGTATTTTAACACATTCCAGGCACACCACAGTGACTGCTGCAGTCCCACAAAGCCGGAAACTTTTTATGTGGCTCCCGCTTACAAGACAAAGGAAAGTAGATTACTGTGTGTTTCAGGAAAACTGTCATTGATTTCAAAACCGTTATCATCAATTTTGGAATCAGATTCTTCAAGCAGCCTCAGAATTTCTTCATCAGTCAAAATGTTCCCCATTTTATGATAAACTTTTGTGATCAAAACAACTACGGAAGCTCCCTACAACCTCAAATGTGTGGGAACTGATTTCGCCTGTAACATGTATTTCAAGTCATGTAGCCCTTTATAGAAGCAGGAACATCCATTTAGTAGCACTCCAAAGTACTAAAAAGCGAATAACTGGCTTTAAGCAGTCACTGCTCCAAAATAATACGCCATGAAGAAACAATCAGGAAAGCAGCACACTCGTAATTCTTCACTTACTGTTAGGGGAAGTCACAACACGCCTGTAGTTTCTACTGGCAGTGACAGGAATGTGTTAAAGGGCTCCTAGAAAAGTAAGAGTGAAGTTACTGATTACGATGTGGGTCTAAGAAAATCTTAAAAACAAAAAGTATATATATAATTTGAAAGTGGGCTGTGCATGAAGTGAAAATTATATTTTCAATAACATACAAAAATATTTAACTGCATAACTAAATTTGTACAATATTGTAAATGTAGCATAAAACTCAATAACTGAGATACTCTGAATGTCAAACTAGTAAAGTTCAAGAAGACAGGAAAAGTGCATTTTCTTGGGTTTAAGTAACAGTAATCTCCAGGAATACAATTTTTTCAGCAAAAGTTAGTGTTGAAACTCTGCTAACAAACAAATATAAAGACACTGCATTCTTTGTGCTGAAGAACTGTAGTTCAAGTCCAACGAACAACAAACCTCTTATGGACACTTCTCACAAATTCATCACATTCACACATGTGGTAGTCTTTAGCCCCCAACAACAGTTTAGTTTCCAGCCTGGATTTAGACAACTCTGACCAGTTGGCAATGAGGTGTCACTGAACACAGTTAAGTATGCTCTTTCACTTCTAAGTGAGCGACCCTCTTCATTTTAAGACTAATGACTACACATATGTTTGGGTTGTAACCCAAATTTGTTTTTGCTGTAGATCTCCCTGCAACTAAACTAACTGATGAGATTGTCTCTTTACAATTATAGCACCTTGCCATTGCTTTTGGCCGACTAATTTGTTAACCAATTCAGTAAGGATTCCTCAAAATTTACCTTGAACTTCGCCACATCTGTGATAGGCTCGTCAAGTGTAACGTGTGCTATGACGCCCGGAGTAAACACAGTTCGAGGAGGGTCTGAAGATACAACTGCTTGCTGCTGTGCCACTTCATGGTGATTTTCACCATCCTCACTGTATGCACGGGGAGTCTGAGAAGCCCACCTTGCTCTCGCCAGATGCTGCTTCACTGCCTTCATTTTGCTACGCTGCAAGTCCAGGTATTTATTTCGGAGGCGTTTCCATTCACGCCTGCAACACACATTCCAATTACAAAGGTCTGAAACATAAAAATTGTTTCAAATTTATTAAGTGATTTTTTTATATTGTTTTCAATGCTGTTTTCAGGGAAAATATTGAAAAAATTCCATCACATATAGTTATTTCACAAACTGCTTGTCTAGTTTTAGCTTTTTTTCGATATTTCAGCACTCTAGTAAGTTTGAATTATGGTTTTTAGGATCTCCATAAACTGTTACTTACCCGTTTTTATACAAGATATAGGTAAAATAAAAAGTAATTTGGAAAAACCAGCAGTATTTTCATGTCAGTGCCTGTCTGTCATGCTACCCCTTCCCCCACCATCACCAAGCAGTGAGCTTCTGCTATTGTCCTTCAGTTCACAGTACCTCTTCACTCTGTGCTGTTCACATGTTGTTGTTATTACTGCTTTAAAGAAGTGACTGTTTTCTTGTGTTGTGAAGTTGTTTTATGGACAATGGTTACCAGAGGATGCATAAACTCGCCAGATTGCTTCTGCTACATTTGTGGTAACTATGCCGTTAAAAAGCAACAAAGAAACATTTCCGAATTTGTTGAAAAAGTATATTTTGGCTATTCTGGTATAAAGTTAGGCGATCAAGATAAGTCTTGGGCCCCACACAAAGTTTGTTCAGTGTCTGTTGAAGAACTGAGACAATGATTTCAATGTAAAAAGCAGTCCTTACATTTTGGAATACCAATGGTTTGGAGGGAGCCCAAAAATCATAGTGATGACTGCTATTTTTATTTTTGCAATGTATGAGGTTTCAATTTGAAAAACAAAAAGGATATCTCTTACCCTAACATTCAATCAGCCATTAGCCCCTGTTCCTCATGGACATGAAGTACCAATAACCTCTCCTCCAGATTCTTTGGGTGATATATATGATCACGAGCCATGGGCTCATCAAGGTGATAGTGAGGAAGACATAGATTGCTACGATCCTGGCTCAACCGATCCCATTCCATTCTAAAGAATCGGCAGAGGTTTTAGGATCTAGATTGAAAGATAAACATATGTTGGTTCCGGGTACATCCTTTTCTTGGTATCGATCAAGGGAAAAGCAGTTTGTGTCTTTCTTCTCTCAAGAAAGTGACCTGGTGTTTTACAGTGATGTTCCTGGACTTATGGCACATTTCAAAATAGAATATGCTCCTGATGAGTGGAGACTTTTTATTGATTATTTAAAAAGAAGCCTTAAAGCAATACTTCTACAAAATGGCAATAAGTATGCTTCTATACCAGTTGGACACTTGGTTCACTTAAAAGAATGTTACGAAAACCTTGAACTGGTTTTAAGCAAACTCTGCTACTCAGACCACAAATGGTCACTGATTTAAAAGTGACTTCAATGCTGCTTGGTCAACAAAGTGGCTACACAAAGTTCCCTTGCTTTCTCTGTGAATGGGACAACAGAGACAGAAAGCAACACTACATAAAAAAAGCTCGGCCCTTGAGAAAAACCTTACAGGTAGGGGTTAAAAAAGTTGAGAGGAAAAGCCTTGTGGATCCCAAAAAGGTGTTACTTCCACCACTTCACATTAAGTTGGGACTGATGAAACATTTTGTTAAGGCATTGCCAAAAGAAGGGGAGTGTTTCAGATATCTTTGTGAACAGTTTCCTGGTTTATCTGAGGCAATGCTAAAGGAAGGAATCTTTGTCGGACCAGACATTATAAAACTAATGACATATCCAAACTTTGTGGACAAAATGGAAACAAAAGAAAAGGCAGCATGGACATCTTTTAAATTAGTTGTTACCTGTTTCCTAGGAAACAAAAGAGATCCAAACTACATGACAATCATCGCAGACATGCTTGACAACTTTAAGAAGCTGGGCTGTAACATGAGCATTAAAGTTCATTTTCTCCACTCACATCTTGACTACTTCCCTGCAATCCTTGGTGATGTAAGTGAAGAGCCAAGGCAAAAGATTCCACCAAGACATCAAAGAAATGGAAAGAAGATATCAAGGAAGATGGAATGTCAACATGATAGAGGACTACTGCTAGATGATAAAAAGAGATGATTCTCAATGAGTCCACAGCCGCAAAAGCAATACAAGAAGCTTCGACAGAAAGCGAAAGCATTATTATAAGCACTTATGAGCTTAAAGAGAAATGGAAGTGTACTGGAAATGTAGTTTAGAACATGATTTATAAATAAAATAAAATTTTATAACGTTGGAAAAATGTGATAAACTGCTTAAATTTTGTTCTTATACCCCAATATACTCCCCTTTTTTTTAAAGAAAATCTGATGTGTGAGAAAAAAATGGATTGCATTTTTGAAATCAGTGCTGAAAAGTACATAAGTCAGTTATCAAATTTCAAACAACTTTCAAATAATATATTTTTGCAGACCTGTGTTATCACTCGACAATACTTGCTCAGATCTATTATACTGAAATGACCATAAATAAAACTTATTCAATACAGCAAGTATACCGAACACAGTAAGAGATGCTTCTTTAGCAGTTACCTGCATTTGTGTAACAGTGCATAGTTCACAGGTATTTAAATATACAAATACATCTCAAAAGAAAGTTGTTTTTACACACTGGCAGTCAAAAGTCATAGTCCAATTAGTCCCATATTAATACCACTGGTAGGAATACGAGCACCATACAACATTGTCCTAAAAGAACTGACCCTGCTCTGACCTACCCAAGTAGTCATAAGGCACATTTGGCTGGGAGACCCCAATGGATAGATTAAGCCATCTAATTGGAAAGATTTCTCATTCTTCAGGCACACTGGCATCTTTCCTTCCATGAAGCATGTGAGTTGTGTCTTTAAGAGTGTGTGTGTGTGTGGGGGGGGGATGTTTCCAGAGTGAAACTCAGACCCAGCACATAGGTTACGCTTGAGCAGCACGAAGAGGTGAGTAGTGCGGCCTCTAGCAGCAATGTGATTTGAACCAGGTACCTCTGAGTCAAGTACCACTGCACAAGTTTGTTTCTGTGACCTGGGCTATGTATGAGGGGTAGTCATAAAGCTTTATCACTACCTTGGTGAACAGATATGAATTTCTGCACTGCACTGCTCTGCTTTATTTTATTGGCCTCAGATGCATCAACAAAAAATAATTTTATTCCCAATACAACTAGTATTTGTCTCTAGCAAAAAAAATAAATACAACATATGAGAGCCAAATCCAATCATCAAATTTCTATTCTGCCACTTCAATGTTCTGGTACTGTACCATATTTTTCATCTTTTTAATAGTTCCTGACATTATGTTAGTCTTACATTCAAGCTTACACTCACAGGTATTTCTTGTGCCTGCTTACACCAAAAGAACTCCATGTTTTATAACACTTACTTGGACAAAATCTTTAATCCAAGTTTGCTCGGATCATTTTCTTGTTTCACTTTCTTCTTTCGCTTTCTGTTCCTGTTCTTCTTCTTTTTTCTCCTTTCTTCACCTGTATTATCATCTTTGCTCTCTTCAGCATCATCATCTGACTTCATTTCACATTCATCACCTGCAAAAATTTCTATTTTGACATTTGTTTTCTACTACTGACACCCACAAATAACATTGTGCATGTCCTGCTTAGTGTAGCAGTCATACACAGGTACCAAATATTTCACTAATGGAAATTTCTACTTCAAAACTTGTAGAAATATGCAACTATACAATAACAAGTATACATGTTTAGTAATATTAATATCAGGTTACAAATATGGAGGAGCATATAGAGAGAAAATATTTACAGGCCACGAATGAAGAATACAAGAATAATTTTCAGTAAATTACTGCAAGGCAAAGCTAAAAGAAATGTTACTGTGGCGCAATGCGTTGTTACTTTCATTGATCTCCATGAACCATGAGATAACAATGAGCATTAAGTCAATATTGTCATCCATCCTTAGATTTACTCATTTTGCTTTTGATGTTCTTTGACTTTTACTCATTTTGCTTTTGATGTTCTTTGACTATCACAAGTCTTGATTAACTACAAACAAAGATATTATAAGCAACCAGTTAAATAAACAAGAGGTAAACATGAAAAAGCATTGTCCAGATGTAGCACTATCTGTACCACCTCACTACACTCAGCGTGAAGGATCTCGCTGTTCACAGCTGTAGAGAGAAACAGCTTCTCTCTCTGTCCCACATCTAACTGGATTCAGTTTGTGCCACACAGACTGAAGCCCAGAATTCCAGGTCTGGGGAGACTTAGTGGACAGAATGAGAAGGAAAAGTTACTTCTCATCTTGTTCGGCAAGTCTCCCCTGACCTGTGGTTCTGGATGACTTTTCTGGACTGTACTCCTTTCCCAAAACCTCCCCAGTCCTTTTCCTTCATTGCTCTTCCTTCCCTTCTCTTCTGAGAAAAGGAGGAGCCAATGGCTCTGAAAGCTTGTAGAGGTTAAACCTTTTGTCTGTGTGTGTGTGTGTGGTGTGTGTGTGTGTGTGTGTGTGTGTTCTCCTGCCACCACTTGGCAAGCAGATTTTTTATCTATCCATTTACATTATATAGTCAACAGCTGATTATCCTTGTTGTTGTATCTTTCTAGAGTCACTCACTGACAATACTTCCAATATACTACAGCACCATCAGCAAACAGTCGTAGATTGCTTCTCACCCTATCCGTCATGTCATTTATGTAGACAGAAAACAAGAGTGGTTCCATCACACTTCCCTGGTGCACTCCTGACAATACCCCTGCCTCTGTTGAACACTCACTCTCCAGGACATTGTACTGAGTTCTGTCACTTAAGATGCCTTTGAGCCACTCACATATCTGGGAACCTGTTCCATATGTTTGGAACTTTGTTCGGTCAGAAGTAGAGCACTGTGTGAAACTGTTTCTGGAACTCTAGGAATATGGACTCTGCCTGCAGCCCTTCATTCTTGGTTCACAGGATATCAAATGGGAAAAGGGTAAGCTGAGTTTCACATGAGTATTGCTTTCCACATCAGTGCTAATTTGTGGACAGACATTTTCCTGTCCCAATGAAATTTACTACACTTGAACTGAAAATGTGTGCAAGAATTTTGTAGTAAACTGATGTTAAAGATATTGGTCTGCAATTTTGTGGGTCTGTTATATTACCCTTCTTATAGGAATTACTTTTACCTTTTTGCAGTTGCCAGGGACTCTGCACTGGCAACAGATCCATGATAAATGGAATCTAAGCAAATGGCCAATGCTGCAGAGTACTCTCTGTACAAACAAACTGGGATTTTGTCTAGACCTTGTGACTTAATTTGTTTTCTACTCTTTCAGTTGTTTCTCAACATCAGGAATGTCTATTTCTATGCCCTCCATACACGTCTGTATGATTCTACTGTGTGAGAGTTTTTTTAAATGTGAAATGTAAGACTTCAGCTTTCATTGGCTGTCTTCTATTGTCACACCAGTGAGTGACTGGATAGAAGCATTCAACTCGCTTTGTGATTTTATGTAGGACAAGAAATTTTTTTAAAATCCCAGCAAGATTCTTTGCTAAGGTATGATGGTGGGAGCTGTATGCTTCGTGCATCAATTTCTCCCACCATTCGCCTGTTGACACTTCCACAGTCTCTTTTGCTGAGAGAGTCTAGCAATATCTTTTTCCTCAGCATTTTCCGAATTTTGTTATTTAACTGTGTGTCTTTTCCACCCTTAATTGACTTACTTGCACATACTTCTCCAGAGCATGCTCTTGTTTATTTTTTGTAGTTATCATTTATGGGCAATTCCAACAATATTTCTGTCAGTGCCTGAGATGTATTTGTGCTTGTATACTTTGTATTATTTCTGCTCCTAGTGTCAGCTGTCATTCAGTGTATTGAGCTTTACTAAATAAACATTAGATGTCCTTCAAAGATATCCATAAACTTCTCAGTGAAGAGAAGTTTTAAAGGAAAGAAAAATCAGCTTCCAGTCACAAACATGGTTTTTACTTAAAGCACTATCTATATATAATTCAATTTTATACATACTGACACTTGTTGGAGCCTTTATACTGTATGAATATAGATAAGTCCTGGCTATAGATCAGTCCTGGCTTCAACAATAGGCACTACAGATAAAAATGAAGAGCAGGTAGTTGCTTAGACAAGATACAGTACGAAGATTATCAAGTATATACAACAATTATAAAAACCATACATTATACATACACACTAAAGGAGATACATTAGTGTTTCTTCCACAGATTCTAAGTGAAATAATTCTCACGGATCTGAAAGAAATTAGACAAAAATTTGTAACATATTTTCATCTATGAAGTAACAACAAACTTGTCACAAAAAATGTACATGAATAATGCACTGAGGTGCACATAATTGTTCTTAGGCTATTATAGTACAAGTCATCAAAAGGAAAGGAGTTTATAATACTTATTTATACTGACCATATTACTGTACTAGAGATATGCAGAAGTCAGATTTTACATAACAGTCCATTGTTTGATATTACTAATAATATATGCAAAAAATGTCTCCACTACGAAATTTGTCAGTGGAGTAGGAGGAGCTGGCCACCAGCAAATTCTTTAGGATCTCCTTAAACTAAATTTTATTAGCTGAAAACCATTTATGGCTGCTGCCAAGAAACACATAATGTGTGTTCTTGAATAATGGAAACCTTTCTGGGCCAAAAAAAGTGACTTTAAATTTGATGTAAAATAAGGAAAAGGCAACTGCTTACCTATGGAGGACTGGTGTGTGACACACAGAAACACACATAGAAAACAGTTAATACGAGCTTTCCAGCTCTTGCTCCTTTTCTAGTAAGAGTACACAAATTCGCACACACAGTGTGTGGTTGTGTGAGTGAATGTGTGTACTCTTGCTACAAAAAGAGCAAGAGCTCGAAACCTAATATTAACTGTTTTCTTCCCCTATTTTATGCATTTTTCCAAACAGGAATTTCCATTTTTGACTTTTGAGTTTTATGAATACTACTCTACTTCTAGTACTCATTCCACACACTGAGCAGTTTGTTTAAGGGGGGGAAAAGTTGTTGCCATTTATGACAAAGTTCATTAGAAAAAAAATATACTGGAAAGCAATATTTAGTATTCCCAGTTCCTCAAACATAATGTTAGGAACTATTAAAAAGATGAAAAATATGGTACAGTACCAGAACATTGAAGTGGCAGAATAGAAATTTGATGATTGGATTTGGCTCTCATATGTTGTATTTATTTTTTTTGCTAGAGACAAATACTAGTTGTTTTGGGAATAAAATTATTTTTTGTTGATGCATCTGAGGCCAATAAAATAAAGCAGAGCAGTGCAGTGCAGAAATTCATATCTGTTCACCAAGGTAGTGATAAAGCTTTATGACTACCCCTCATACATAGCCCAGGTCACAGAAACAAACTTGTGCAGTGGTACTTGACTCAGAGGTACCTGGTTCAAATCATGTTGCTGCTAGAGGCCGCACTACTCACCTCTTCGTGCTGCTCAAGTGTAGGCTATGTGCTGGGTCTGAGTTCACTCCGGAAACCCCCCCCCCCCCCCTCCCCCCACACCTGCAGCATGTTCTTGAGTTCACACCACAAATAACTAACCCTCTTTTGGACTGAAAATTTAAGTTTGACTTTATGTTAAGTTTGGCTTTATGAGTTACTCCACCAAATGATCCAGTATGACATAGAATTTTTATTTTTACACCATCAATGTCTGACATCATCTGCACTTCGTATAGAGATTTGTTTAGACACTTCAGCAGTTCTGTCATATGCTCCTCCTAGTTGAATTTATTATGAAGCTGTAATCCCAAATACTTTTTATATCTGCTTGTCATTGTATGTTAGGCATGTATTGGGGGAAAACCTCTTACAAGTTCTGAACTGAGACTGTACTTGATAGGCTATGCACTTCAATATTTGTATCATCTGCAAACAGAAGAAATATGGCATCTGGTAACGTTACTGATGAAAGGTCGTTGATATACACAAGAGAAAATAAGGGCCCTAAGATGGAACCTCGTGGGACATGATATGTTATTAGTTCCCAGTTCAATGATGACTGACAGATTAATAAAGGACTCTTTCCAACTTCCACTCACAGTTTTCTGTGAGAGTTATACAATTCGAACCATTTTCAGGAATGCTGACAATAGCGAGCATGGAGGAAAGTTTGAAGGTATAACTTCACCATATTTCAGCCAAGTGGTAAATAACTTAATATATTATTGTATTACCAACAGACTGACAAACAACTGACCTTTTGGCCAAAAGGCCTTTGTCTTAAGTGCACAAAAAACACACACAAATATCACACACACACACCCCGAAAGTGTAGGTATGTCGATAGAGACAATAAACACACAAACACACACACAAATTTCAAGCTTTCGCAACCCAAGGTTGCTTCATCAGGAAAGAGGGAAGGAGAAGGAAAGACGAAAGGATGTGGGTTTTAAGGGAGAGGGTAAGGAGTCATTCCAATCCCGGGAGCAGGAAAGACTTACCTTAGGGGGGAAAAAAGGACAGGTATTCACTCGCACGCTTTACGTATGTCTGTCTGTGTCTGTATATGTGCAGATGGATGTGTGTGTGTGTGTGTGTGTGTGTGTGTGTGTGTGTGTGTGTGTGTGTGTGTGTGTGTGTGTGTACCTGTCCCTTTTTCCCTCCAAGGTAAGTCTTTCTGCTCCCGGGATTGGAACAACTCCTTACCCTCTCCCTTAAAACCCACATCCTTTCGTCTTTCCCTCTCCTTCCCTCTTTCCTGATGAAGCAACCGTGGGTTGCGAAAGCTTGAAATTTTGTGTGTGTGTGTTTGTGTGTGTTTGTTATTGTTTCTATCAACATACCAATGCTTTCGTTTGGTAAGTTACATCATCTTTGTTTTTAGATATATATATATCTGTGTGCGACTCAACATGTGCATTATACGGTGAGCAGCACTCTATCCTTTTCGTAACACTGTCATTATTACATCTCAGATTTTACTTTGTTTAATATGTTACTAAACTGATAAAAGCAATCTTTAATTAACTTTCTTGGTATTTTATCATAACCATTAGATTTCTTTGATTGCAAAAATGTTATTGTGGATATTACTTTTTCTGGTGTATCATCTCCAACATTCATATTATTGAAATTAATTATAATGGATGGTTGGATATACTCCATGGCATCATCTACACTGAGTTTGTCAAATGCACCACTGCACACATTTGTTCTGCATCTGGCTCCTGTCTGTCTCATAAGCTAGTGTGTTATGCTATATGAGTAGTTCAATCACTGTTGATTATGCCTTCTCATATGATTATAAACACAGGGTTGAAACAATAAATAAACTGGTAAAGTATTTATCACCTGACCTGACAAATACTATAGCTTACAAAGGTATCAGAATTTCTGTTAGAAATGTCAATGAAAAATTATATTTTAGGAAATGAAAATATTATGATAGTTGCTATACATTCCTCTATATAGCAAACAGCAACCTATCCTTGTGGTGAGTAACAATCTATCCTTTTCACAGCACTTTTATTATTCCAACCTGGACTTTCCATTGTTTGAAATGAAAATGAAGGTACATGAAACTGCTGTAACAATCAACAAATGTGTACACATTAGCAACAGAATGTTCACTGGGTGCCAAACTTCCAGATTCACTGTTCCCTTCTTAGATTACGTGGGCAAAAAAGGCAAAAGTATAAAACATGGTAACCCACAGTACATGTTCAATGTATAGGTACAAAGTATGCTTCAAATCAAATTGTCTGAAGGTGAACCAGTATCAGTAACAAGCACAGTGTTTTCTAGAAGCTCGGATTTGTATTTATAACAGGTTTGGTAGTGTGAATCTCTGTTCAAAAAACAGCTTGACACAGTAACACTGATTAAATATCTAAGCGTAACGTTACGAACTGATATGAAATGGAATGGAATGAGCACATAAGGTCGGTAGTAGGGAAGATAAATGACTGACACTGGTTTATTGGGAGAATTCTAGTAAAATGTAACTCATCTATAAAGGAGACGACATATAAAACTCTAGTTTGAACTATTCTTGAGTACTGCTTAAGTGTTGGGGATTCACATCGGATTAGAATAAAGGAAGATATTGGACTAGCCGAGATATGCTGCTAGATTTGTTACCAGTAGGTTCGATCAACCCGCAAGTATTACTGAGATACTGGAAACCCTGGAGGGAGAATGACATTCTTTTTGGGAAAAATTATTGAGAGAATTTAGAGACTGGCATCTGTGGCTGACTGCAGTTCTTCCGCCATCCATGTATACTTCGTGGAAGGATTGCAAGACAGAGGCATATAGTGAGTCATTTGTCCCTCACTTCAACTGCAAGTGGAACAGGAAAGAATGATCTCCACCATACACCTTATGGCGTTCTGCACAGTATATTTGTAGACGTACACTATGAGATCGAAAGTATCCACACATCTCCCCCAAAAACATAAGTTTTTCATATTAGGTGCATTGCGCTGCCATCTACTGCCAGGTACTCCATATCAGCAACCTCAGTAGTCATTAGACATCATGAGAGAGCAGAATGGGGCACTCCGTGGAACTCACGGACTTCGAACATGGTCAGGTGATTGGGTGTCACTTGTGCCATACATCTGTATGCAAGACTGCCACACTCCTAAACATCCCTAGGTCCACTGTTTCCAATAACATAGTGCAGTGGAAATGTGAAGGGACATGTACAGCACAAAAGCGTACAGGCCGCCCTCATCTGTTGACTGACAGAGACCGCTGACAGTTGAAGAGGGTTGTAATGTGCAATAGGCAGACATCTATCCAGACCATCAAACAGGAATTGAGAACTGCATCAGGATCCACTGCACGTACTATGACAATTAGACCTGAGGTGAGAAAACTTGGATTTCACAGTTGAGCGGCTGCTCATAAACCACACATCATGCCAGTAAATGCCAAACGACGCCTCACTTGGTGTAAGGAGCGTAAACATTGGATGATTTAACAGTGGAAAAACGTTGTGTGGAGGAACAAATCATGGTACACAATGCGGCAATCCGATGGCAGGGTATGTGTAAGGTGACTGCCTGGTGAACGTCATCTGCCAGCGTGTGTAGTGCCAACAGTAAAATTCGGAGGCGGTGGTGTTATAGTGTGGTCATGGTTTTCATGGAGGGGGCTTGCACCTCTTGTTGTTTTGCATGGCACTATCACAGCACAGGCCTACATTGATGTTTTAAGCAACTTCTTGCTTCCCACTGTTGAAGAGTGATTCGGGGATGGTGATTGCATCTTTCAATGTGATCAAGCACCTGTTCATAATGCACACCCTGTGGCGGAGTGGTTACATGATAATAACATCCCTGTAATGGACTGGCCTGCAGAGAGTCCTGACCTGAATCCTATAGAACACCTTTGGGATGTTTTGGCATGCCGACTTCATGCCAGGCCTCACCGACCAACATCGATACCTCTCCTCAGTGCAGCACTCCCTGAATAATGGGCTATCATTCTCCAAGAAACATTTCAGCACCTGATTGAATATATGCCTGCAAGAGTGGAAGCTGTCATCAAGGCCAAGAGTGGGTCAACACCATACTGAATTCCAACATTACCAATGGAGGGCACCACAAACTTTTAAGTATTTTCAGCAGGTGTCTGGATTCTCTTTTGATCACATAGTGTAGGTGCATGAACACAGTTCTCCAACGTCCTCCCCCCTCATCCTCTCCCGCCCCCCCTCTCTCTCTATCCCCCCCCCACACACACACCAATTACCAAACTGATAATTCTTTGATACTTCAGGCTGTGTATTAGCAACCAATCCCTTCTTTTATTCCATTTTAGCTATTAATTTCCTTTCTTGCTAATTTCATTCACTACCGCTTCATTATTTATGCAATATCCCCACACAATCTTCAGCATTCTTCTGTAGCACCTTGTTTCTCTTACTGAATGTGCTGTTCACCATCCATGTTTTACATCAATATTAAAGTACACTCCAAACTAATGCTTTCAGAAAAAGACTTCTTAACAATTAAATTTAATTTAGATGTTACAATATTTCTTTTACCTTAAAAGCTTTAATGCTGTTGTCAGCCTGCATTTTATACTCCTTGTACTCATCCCACAATCAGTTATTTTGCCATTCAAATAGCAAAATTCATTAACTACCTTTAGTATCCCAATCGTTTATCTAACACCATCACCTGACTTAATTTGACTACACTCTATCAACCGTGTTTTACTTTTATCGATGTTCATCTTAAATCAACTTTTCAAGAGAGTATCTAATCCATTCAACAGACCTTCCAAGTTCTTTGCCACCTCTGACAAAATTATGTCACCAACAAACCTTAATGTTGTTATCTCTTCTCCTTGAATTTTTGCTGTTTTCTCTTTAGTTTCCTTCTGCTTGATGCAAGTACAAAATGAACAACATGGGGATAAGGTAATTATTCACTATAACAATAAAAATAGTTTTTTGTCATTGTATGCAGCTGAAATTACAATTTGAACTGCTCAATAAATGTAGCCAATCTTATTCTCAGATCACATTTGTTGGCTTTGGGCTATGCCACAAATCAGTCGATCACTACAGTACTCCTTCCAATATATATATATATAGGGTGTTTCACAACACCTATTACAGGCCTCTATATGTTGCACAGAGGACTTAGTACATAAGGTTTTGATAAGGGATCCATGTCCAGATATGTACCGTTTGGATATTAAATAAGTTTGAAGATCAGATCACTTTCTAATCTCTTTCTTTGCCTTCCTGTACATAATTGTGGATATGCATAATTGATGTATTGAAAACTTTTTCAAGATAGCCTCAGACCCTCACATACCATTTTTGTCCAACAACAACAACAGCTGAGAAAAAAAGATATGTTCGTATCTAGGGAGTGTGGTGCTCCATGAATACGCATTAGGATTTGTGGACTGTGTGAAAGAATGTTTCACAGATACGCCTTGTGCTATGAAGCGCAGGGTCGCCATACAGAGTAGCTCTAGTAGAGCACAAAGGTCAGAACTGTGCATATTTGAAGCAGGAGATTTGAAAGTGATCCAATTTTCAAACTTATTTTACACCCAAACATTACATTTCCAGATATGGATGCCTTATCAGAACTTTTATCTATTAAGTCCCCTCTGCAACCCCTAGTAGCATGTAATAGGTACCATGAAACACCTGTAAAAAACGTGTGTCACTGACAATTCAAGGCAATCTTTCATGATCCAAAGTAACTACAAATAATCTACAAGAGTACTGATGCTTTCCATTTAAGCACTCAAAATTTCTTATCTCTTTACTGGTCACTCACTGGTTACCCATAGCCTTCTCTTAACTCTGCCCTGGCTGGCACTGCCATTGTTCTACATTTCAGGCCTGCCTCACCATAGGAGCATTTTTTTGTGTTTTGCATGTAGCATTCCCACACAACTATATGCGAAATGTGGAAAGCCTGGCCGTCATGATCAATAGTCTTCATTCCTACAGATTTCTGCATCACAAGAAGAAATTAACAAAATAAGCCCCCATTCCAGAAGATTTTCACATTACAGAAAAAAAATTAACAAAACTTGTATGAACAAATAGTCTGGCAAATGCACCACTACTTCATGGAAATTAAGGTATTCTAATACGTCCCTGTAGTCATCTTGGCTGTGGACAAAAAAATGTAATTGCTTTCCACTAGATTAATTCTCAGATCAGAAACATTTTAAAGAATCTGCCATTTTCTGTAGTGATGCTGCTTACAATATACAATTTACTGCAATATGCAATTTACTCTCAACAAAAATAATATTAACTCACCGCTGTCAGCTTCCGTTTCTTGTTCCCGCCTTTGTTTCTTTGACTTTGCTTCTTCTGTTGCCACACTTTCAGACTCATTATCAACTTCGGCATGGCTAGTTTCATTTTCTGTATCAGCATCCTGCATTTGTGGATTTGAGTCTCTGGATTTCCTTTTCCTCGCAGTCTTGCCACTTCCAGCATTCTCCACTGTAGATTTTGATGGAGGAACCTCCTCTTTTTCAGCTTCTTGAGAAGTCAATTCACCTTCATTGCTCTTCTGCTTTTTCTTCTTTTTCTTTCTGCTCGGACCAGTATCCGCACCGGTTTCACTATCGATGCTAGAATCTGGATTTTCCAGTTTTCTTTTCTTCTGGTTGGTTGGTTGCTCAGAATCAGATTTCTCTACAGTTTCTGTAGTCATTGTGGTTTCCTCTCCATTTTTATCTTCCTCAGATATTTGCTCAAATGTTGCTATGCTGCAAAGGTTATCTGGTGGCATCTGAGCTGGTAACCGACAACCCATGGCACCAAAAGCCTATAAAATTATTTTAAGTTGTACAATCTGGTGTTGCTACTATTACACAACTTAACTGTATGTACAGTTGAGAAACAGTGTCAGAATACAAATAATGGAAGGAGAAAAGGTAACCATTCATCTTACACTGTGTGGTCAACATATACGGGATAGCAATATGCACACTTATAGATGGCTTAAAGGGCAGTGCATGGGTGGAGCTGTCATTTGTACTCAGGTGACTCAAGTGAAAAGGTTTCCGATATGACTATGGCCGCATGACAGGAATTAACAGACTCTGAACGCGGAATGGTGGAATTCAGTCCAAGATCCACAGTGTCAAGAGTGTGTTGAGAATACCAAATTTCACGCATGATTTCTCAACAGGACAACTCAGTTGCCAATTGCCTTCACTTAACAACTGAGGGCAGCAGCCTTTGCATAGAGATGTCAATGCTAACAGACAAGCAACAATGTGTGAAATAATCACAGAAATCAATGTGGAACATACAGTGAATGTATCTCTTAGCAAAATGTGGGAAAATCTGGCATTAATGGGCTGTGGCAGCAGATGACCGATGCGAGTGCCTTTGCTAACAGAGAAACATTGCTTGTGGCACCTCTCCTGAGCTTGGGACAACATTAATTGGACCCTAGATGACTGTAAAACTGTGACCTGGTCAGATGAGCCCCGATTTCATTTGGCAAGAGCTGATGGGAGAGTTCGAGTGTGACACAGACCTCACGAAGTCCTGGATCCAGGTTGCCAACAAGCTATTGTGTGGTGTGGGCTGTGTTTACAAAGAATGGACTGGCACCTTTGGTCCAACTGAACCAATCATTGACTGGAAATGGTTATGTTCAACTACTTGGAGACCAAACAATGATGGAATTTTTATAGATGTACAATGTGCCATGTTGCAAGCCACAGTTGTTCACGATTGGTTTGAACATTCTGGACAATTTGAGCAAATGGTTTGGTCATCGAGATCTTCTGCTGTCAATCCCGTTGAACATTTATGGGATGTAAGTCAGACATCAGTTCGTGCACAAACCCTTCACTGGCACGACTTTTGCAATTATGGATGGCTACAGAGGCAGCATGACTCAGTACTTCTGCAGGGGCTTCCAACGACTTCTTGAATCCACAACACGTTGAGTTGCTGCACTACACCGGGCAAAAGGAGGCCTGACATGATATCAGGAACTATCCCATGACTTCTGTCACTTCTGTCCAGCAACATCCTTCTTCAGAGTTATTAAACAACCCACATTCACATGTATGCCTACATTGTCCTGGCACTACAGTCTGACTAGGGTCACTGGTTGTGTCAGACAGAATGGTTGAGAGAAGCAAGGAGGGCAGGCCCAGTGGTACCACATCCCAACCCAACTCCCATGCTGCTTCTCCTCCTAGCTGTCAGCCTCCCTTTCATTCCACACCACCACACTCCAAGAATCGCTGTGGCTACAGGAGTGTGTGTTTGGGTGTCTCTGTGGCTGTGTGAGTGAATATGTATACTTTTACTGGAAAAAGAGGCAGAGCTTGAAAGCTAATGTGAATAGTATTGCCTGTTATGTGTGTGTATGGCTCAAATACCAAACTGCTATAGGTGAGTGGTTGCCTTTACCTTATTTCACATATCTGAAAAAGGCATGTGCATTTCTTGGGCTAAAATAGAGTGTAAACAGTCAATGTCACTATTAGTTCAATTCTGAAAATCTGTATGAACCAGTAAAGTAAGCACTGATATGTCTAAAAACTATGTTCTAACAGAAGGAGCACAAAGACCAGGAATAAGTAGTGCATAATACTAAAACAGTCCATTCACTGCCAAGTCTCTCTTAGTCTAGTTGGTAGGACTGCAGTCAGTGTTGCAAGTGTGGCTAGGATGTACTTAGGCAAGTTTAAGTCCTAAGTCCATGCCCCAGTGTAATATTTTTTTACAATGGAAAAATTAAGCATGACAAATCAAAATGAAACCAACACCTCACATTACAGGTACATTTGTATCTCTGTGAATTTGTAACATTAAATCTATAAATATTGATGTTATTTTATGTCTTGCAAACTATGTTTGCTGCATTGCACAGATGCCACTTGACAGACTTATGGTGCCATCTATTGGCTGTTTATTTAACTTGTTTATGTTTTTCATAAGTTGACATTTTTGTAAGTTGTCACATTCAAATTTGTTTAATGTGTATACACATGGAATCATGTGTCATCTTATAATTGAAAGCTGTTACACTGCAAAATTTCTGTAAACAACACATATTTTGTGAGTGGTCAACAGGGCACTGTAACAGATATGAAATAACTGTTCACTGTGTGATGCACACACTGCAAGTAGAAATCTGCCTAGTGAGGAATGTGAGCTGATACATGACAAGAGTGCTGAGCACTTGGAAATGGGCAATATCAAGAGGATGATTTATATTTGTGGAAAATATGGCCATAGTATTACTTGAGGAGATGCAATGCTATTAAGCAGGTGTGGATTTGCTCACTGACAAATCTGAAAGAAGCCTCTTCTTATGTCAGCAGCTATGGTAACATACTAAAAAACTTGCTATACTTCTAAAAAACTTGCTATACTTCAGTTAGGCCCAAATCTGTTTTGTAAATTGACCAGTAATTCCAAACACAATGTAATTGAGAATACAGTACTCCAAACAAAACTTTGTCACATTTTTGTCCATGTGAAATATTTTATCCAAAACTAAAATCTGTTCCTCTGTCATGGAGTACAGGCATGAGTCATACAGCACCACTGTTTCAGTAATTAAACATCTGAATAATTAATCAAAAATACATTCACATAATTATGTGCTTAAAACTGCATTCCATATTGCAACTTGTAGAGTTGCCATTACAATGCACCTACGTATATGGCACTGTTCCAATTATTTATGATTAATGTAGTACAATTGCAAGTATTTGAATGCACTGTGATTATTCTGACACACACACACACACACACACACACACACACACACACACACACACACGCTAGTGCTGCCTGTGGGAGCATGCAGGAACATGATAGGTACAGAATAGGGCTGCTTGGTGCAGCTTTAGGAGATTGTTCTTCAGGAGAGGGGGGGGGGGGGGGGGATATAGAGGGGAAAAGGACTATGGAGGTACACTGGCAAGACAGAAGGTGTGTAGTACTGGAGTAGAAACAAGTGATTGCCATCTATATTCTTGCCATCAAAACCAACTTATCTGAATTATGCACATCGGAGCTCTCCTTGTAAAATAGCCTTCAATCCCGTAACACCCCCTGGCCTCATCCTTCACTAGCCCCTGCCCTCAGGTGCCTACCTCATTTCCTGCTCCCACTACGTGCCTTTGATCCTGCCAAACTGTCCTTTTTCCTTATCTACTGCCCCCCCACCCCTGCCCTTCCATCTCCATGCACCTAGCAGCCCTATCCAGTCCTCACCACATCCCAGAGGCAGCAATAGTATCTTCCCTCATTCCTAACCTACTATACCTCCTGCTTCCCAACACATGCCTCTTCTGTACCCCTATTACCTACTCCAACAAAGATGGCTGCTCACTTCAGATAAGTCATGGTCAGGCCTCAGAGTGGCGCAAACAGAAGAAGTGTGATTGTGCATGATTCACAGTGGCAAGGACCAGTGTACCATGTAGCACTCCAGCCAAATAGCGTCACTCTGTCATGTCTGTCTGCAGCAAGTGCATCATGGTCCATTTACCATTAATTTTCATGTTATTCTGGATATGGTGAGGTTACTTAGCTACTATAGTGCCCATTATGGGTGAAATGAAGCACACATAACAAGTATTATGTTAAGAAGTGACAATGATAGCTTACCAAGCATATAAATTCTGCTAAGTGGAGTCACGAGCAGAAGCAGAGGTTGTGGCCACGTGTAGTGCTCATCCCTGCATTGCCAGTAACCAGGGTGGGTAACAGCTGGAGCATGAGGTGAGGTGTATACAGAGAGAGCACACTGGCGCCGCCACAAAATATTCTCTGGCTCTCTCTGCGCAGAACACACTGTGCTGCTGCCTTCTTAGGTCCACACCACTACAGGGCCTGGAGGCGACAGTGGCCATGCGTGTGGGAGTTGCACTTGTGTGGATTTCCTACATCTAATGAACGACTTCAGCTACAGCTCTATACGTATTTTTTCCTGTGGAAATTGGGCTGGAAAAAACATGTCAGGAATTCCAGCAAGTGTGACGGCTGCATAGAGCAGGAAAAATTGCTGAGCATTGTCCATCAGACAAGCAAGTACATATGCCAGAGAAGCAATGTCAGGAGAATAATAATGAATAGTGCTTCCTTAGATAATAATTCAATTTTCACAATGTGTTTGTTAGTCACACATTCTCGCCGCCATTGTGGAAGAAAGTAGATGAAATGGCAGATCCACTCTGTACTAAGTGACAGGTCAGTGATGGAAAAGTTTGTTCTCCTACACAAGGAACTACAGGAATATCCATACAAATTTTTTGAGTATTGTTAATTGTCAGGTAATTCATTTGAAAAACTCTTATCTCAGATGGAAAGCAACATTTCCATAGTGCAGAATAAGACTAAGGTAACTTTTATTAACAAACAGAATTAAATGAATACAATCCCAATCTTTACCACAATGACATGTATCATATTTGGTTATAAATTGACAAATTATATGAAAGAACCTTCAGCATCCCACACTGTTTTCAGCTAGGGATTGTTCCGTTACTGCAGTTTGGTTGGACCATGAATGAAAGTTTAATAAGGGTGGCATCAAATGAAACTGTATTAGATTGTGCTGGTGGATGTATCACTCTTTCTGAATAAGAGTGCACTAACTGTAAAAAGTTCACTTGAAAATAAAGTTTATCTGTCTGGCTGAATTTCTTGATCATTGGAATCTGGGACAGTAAAAATATTTCATCAGGACCTGGATTCTGGGGAGGTCACCCTACATTATTTTTAATTACACTGAAATTTTCTATTCTAATGGTCTGTAGTAAATTTCCTTTCTCTCAGCAGTCTCAGAGCCACTGAAACAAGTGCAGCTGATGAATCATTTGGTGATGAAGCAATTTCATCACCTATTGGAACTGAGTCCTCACTGCTTCCTGTTGCCCTGCAAACACTTGTTTTCTTATTGCATTGATTAAAAGTGATGGAATATTCAATATAAATTTTTAATATGTCTCGATAACTTGCACTCTTAACTGAAAACATGACTGGAGAAAGGACATTTGCCTGCTACACAGGTAAAGCTTCCTATTCTTTGCTGCATCTCCACTTCTGCCTTCCAGAAATTTTAAGGTTCTCAGATAGATATCCTTTAAGCTTTTTAAATGTTTCTACATCTCACTACCTAAAAGTAAATTTATATACATTATAATATGCTGATTATAATTTTCAGTTATCTAGGACCAAGAAACTCATTCTGTTCACTTCGAATTTCTTCTTGGTCGTTCTTCGACTGCATGCATTATTCGTGATACGTGTGTGGCTATGTGTAAAGACACTCAGGAAAGAGTTCCTGAAACAACCATCAACAGGAGGTTGGATGTAGATCAGGCAGAAGTATGAGATTAAGGCCACTAAGGCCAAGCCATTGATGGGAAACGTATCAAGATTACAAAACAAATGTGAATCACCAAGCGATTTTTTTTTTTTCTTTTTGGGCTAGTAGCTGTGGCAAACATCAATTGAACACAGCAAGTGTGAAATGCTGATGTTGACAGTGTTGTGTCAGAAGTTCACTGCACTTCGTTGTTGCGTAGGTTGCTACTGACTTGCTCTTGCTGTGTCAGGTCCGCCGTTCGGTGAAACCTGTTGCTCGGCTCTAGCATGAGTTTGAGTCACTTCTGCAGGCGGTCTTCACACCTTCCATCATCATTGGTTCTCCACTGCCTTTTCTGTTTTTGAGCTGTGCACCAGTCCCCAGCTACTAGTGGATATAGCAACTGGCAATGAGGAAAAAGAAAGTTGTTTCACAGCATGGAAGCTAAAATTAGTTAGCCTGCTCGAGCAACAGCAGCAGTTGATGTACCAGCAGCAGATATAGACAGACTTGTAAAAAAGTTGCTTCAGCTCTTGGTGGACCAACTTTGTGTGAAGGAGGCTGCTGTGCCCCAGGGACCAGACCCCCCGCACTTGACACCACATTCTAAACCCGTCATGCTCTCCTTTCAGGATCTATGTGGTCTGCTAACTGATAATTATTCTCAGCGGTACCATGTGGTGCCTCCAGGTTAGAATTACATCAATGTACCACTCATGGGTAACTGACTTTCAAGGACTCAGCTGAAAATCTGATTTTAATACACCAATCAAGGCTGTAAGGCTTCCTACACCAGTTCCTCGATTCGTGGTGTAGTGGTTTGAGTTGGGCCTGACCCGGAGGTTTGTATGGCAGTGTTGAAACGGAATAACTGGTCATTAAAGACATCTTGCGCATCACTCATTCATTTGAAATTGCACAGGTGGCTAACAAATGACTCACAGCAAGGCTGCAAGTGGCAGCACTTCACACATGCCCCCAGCATTGTAAACATAGGATGACCGCCAGGTTGCAGCAACATCATGATATGTCTTTGTCCAATATCTCTATGACCTCTTAGCCTCCAGTCACCTGTTGACGAAGGCTACAGTGGCTGCTACCTTTATGCCAAAATGTTTTTCCTCTCACTCCCAAGCAGACTGTCCAGATCGCTGGGGTCCAGTACATGCTGTGGCAAGGAGGGGCACCTCTGCTCAGTATGATGCAGTTGCATGACCCGCCTCCACCCAGCGCTGTGGCCACACCAGGATACGGTGCAAGAGCTGCAGATGGTAGTCCCCCAGGGTGGCCCCTTCATGCAGAAATTGTTTCTCATCTTTCACAAGTCCCACCAGAACATTCGTTGTCAGGTGGACACTGGGGCCACCATCTCTTTGATCAAACAGGCGACTTATAGTCAGCCGTGTTCACATGACTTGTCCCTGCAGTCACAATTTGGTGGCCTATGGAGATGGCGCAATTCCTCTTCATGAGCAGTTCTTGACTGTGGCAACTTACGAACATATTAATCGGCTTTAGATGTCATTTGTCGTCGACCATTCGCCAGCTACCAAAAATTTTGGTCTCAAAGTCTTCTTGATGTCTGGATTTTCTACCTCAGATGAAGTCAAGGTGGTTTCCACTGTGGTCCCTTTCCAGGAACTGGATGACCTCTGCATGACATTTTTCCCTCTCTTTCAATCAGATTTGGGGCACGCTTCAGACTTTCAGGCGCACATCACCCTCAGGCCAGACGTTACTCCTCATTGTTACCATGCCAGACTCATTCCAGTGGCCTTACAGGCTGCCACGAAGCAGGAATTCTATCGTATGCAGACATCTGGGGTTGTCGAACCTGTAAAATCTAGTGCATGGGCTATGCCCCTAGTCACCATCCGAAAGCCGAATGGGTTTCCTCACTTGTGTGGGGATTTAGAGGGAACCATCAATGACCAATCACAGGCAGAAACCTATTCTATTCCCTGGCACGCGATTTCTGAAACAGCATATTCTGGCTTGCATCAATTACTTGGATGAACTTATTGTCACAGGGTCCTCCCACCAAGAGCATTTGGAACACATCTGGATGACCCTGCAGGACACAGGCCTGCATTGTCATATGGAGGGAGAAGTACAGATTTTTTTCCAGGAGTGGAGTACTTGTGGGGCATTGGCTCTCAAAAGAGGGAATCCAGCCTACTAATCAGAACATTGCCACTATCACTTCTCTACATCGCCTGACAAACTTGCCTGAATTACAAATGTTTTTTGTCATGTTCTACTATTATGCTAAGTTCTTACCCCATGCAGCCCACATTGCACCACCTCTCGATCAGTTGTATAAAATGGGTGGTCCCTTATAATTGCACCCCTGCCTGCAACCAGGCCTTTGTCAAAATGACAACCATGCCAACATCTGCACCCTGTGTCATGCCCTTGTCTCCCTGTCACCCATTAGTTGCAGCAGCCGATGCGACCACCTACGGCATTTGAGCTTCCTTGGCACCTGAACAGCCTACAGCATACCCATGAAAGATCCTGACCCTGGCACAGTGCAACTATTCCCAGATCAGAAAGGAGACCTTGGCAATGTATTCACAGTCAAAAAATTTCGTGTCTACCTGTTTGGGACGCAGTTCTCATTAATTATGGATCAAAATCCATTGGTGATGTTATTCAGGCCACATTCCAACTCCCAGAATGAACAAAAAAATGGTTCAAATGGCTCTGAGCATTATGCGACTTAACTTCTGAGGTCATCAGTCGCCTAGAACTTAGAACTAATTAAACCTAACTAACCTAAGGACATCACACACATCCATGCCCGAGGCAGGATTCGAACCTGCGACCGTAGGTAGCGCCTAGAACCGCAGACTGTAGCGCCTAGACTGTAGCGCCTAGAACCGCACGGCCGGCCTGAATGAACAGCCCAATGCCTCCAGTGCTGGGCATTGCTCCTATCGACACCCAATGACAACACACACTCGACGGTTTTCCCCTTATGGCCACATGTGTTGCTGCTGCAACATTCTTGGACTCCACCCTGCGACAGGTCCTTTGCTATGTAATCCATGGCTGGCCGCATTATCTCACTTGTCAGCTGTCGACAGAGCTCCGTGCTTGGAAACAGCTTTCTCAATTACTCTTGGTTGTGAATGATGTCATCCTTTTGCATACTGATACAGATGCATATCTACTGATTATTCCAGTGCAATTGCATCATCAGGTATTGAGTTTGCTCAACAGGAATCATTACGGCATGTCCCACTTGAAGACATTGGCACGCTGCTATATGTATTGGCCCAGGATCAACAGCGACATCGAAAAGATGGTTTGTAGTTGCGCAGAATGCACCTGGCACCAGGTGATGCCTCTTCTGTCCATTGCCCCTGGCCTACTCCTCACCTCATTTCCACATCCACCTTGATTCTGCGGGCCCTTTCTTGGGTTCTATGTGGTTGACCATTGTGGATTCTTATTCAAAATACCCCTATGCCCATATGCAGGTCATCCAACATGGCCGAGGACACCCTTACTGCCTTAGCCTAAGTCTTGTTCATCGAAGGGTTGCCTCACACATTGGTCTCTGACAATGGCCCATAACTCACAACCACTACCTTCAAGGATTTCTGTGCCACCAATGACAGCAAACACATCTACAGCCCTTCATTCCATCCTCCCTCCAATGATGAATCTGAACGTCTGGTCAAGAGTTTTAAGCAGCAGATGGGGAAGGCTATCGAATCCACCACCACTGTGGTGGATCTTATGTTGTTTCTGAGCACTTACCGCATGACGTTGATTAACAATCATAGCCTCGCGCAGCTCCTCCATGATCACCAGCCTCAGACCTAGCTTCATTTGCTGACACTGTCACCATTGGAACCTCGCTCGCATCCTTCGCGGCATTACACCCCTGGAATAGCAGTGTGGGTGCGCTCCCACGCAAGTCTGAGGCTTGGATGCCAGTACCAGTAGTGTCAACCCACGGACAGTGAGTTACGTCAGTCCAAATACAGAAGGAGCTTGAGCGTTGTCAATAAAACCAGCTTCAGGTGCAGACACAAGCATTCCCTCCGCAGTCCCCTCTTCCACTGCTTTCTGGTGACAATGTGACACAACGGCCAGAATCCCTGACAGCTACCATGGATGTCCCATTGTTGCGCTGGTCCTCTCCGCTGGCTCCCTGTGGATCAGTGGTTCCCCTGGCATGCCCATCTCCAGCGTCGTTGCAATGGACACTGGGAGTGTAATTCCTCTCCACAGACTACAGTTGACAAGACCGCACCTTTGCCTGTAGCTTTATTCCCCCTTTCACAGAACAGTCCGGGGCATTTTCGCCCCCCCCCCCCCCCTGGATGCTCTGGTTTCATGGGGGAGATCTGGTATCAGGCTGTGCGGAAGCTGAATGCCTGCCAGAGCAAATGGACTCGATGGGCGATAGGAAGCAGTGTCGCTGCAGTGCTGCACTCGCCTATTAGTGACTGCACAACCCTCTCACCATGGGAACACTCTGGCCAATAGCGTCCCATGGGAGCCAGCAAAAATACTGCCACTCCTCAACTGCACAGCCAGTCATGTACTTTGTCTGATAGTGTTCATTACTATCTCCACCATACTAATGACCACCCACCAAAAACTTCACTTTGTTATTAGTTTTCCTCTTTGGTCTCAATTTGGATTGTGGCTCATATTTGACATGTTGACAGTGTTGTGTCAACAGTTTGTTGCACTTCATTGCTGCATACGTTGCTACTGACTTGCTCTTGTTGTGTCGAGTCCAAAGTTCTGTCAGCCCTGTTGCTCAACTCTGGTGTGGGTTCGAGTATCGTTCGCAGGTGGTCTTCCCACTGAGATCATCAGTCCCTAAAAAAACCAGTGGAGATAAACGTTGATTGCATTGGACAATTAACTTTTTGGGTGGAAACAGAATCAAATCTGTGTTGTTGCATTGCAATAATTGGTGTTTTCAACAACATTCATGTCTATATGCTGGTGCAGAATCTACAATTTAGGTATTTGCTAAAATGCCAAATGTACATTCAACAAAATGTCTGGCTCTTGATAATTAGTAATTGAAAATTTGTTTTTGAGGTGTCAAGCTTTTTTGCTGGATAAGGTCTTAACCTTTCACACAGGGCAGATGCCTCATCAGCCACGAATACAAATGGAAGAGGTGCGCCGGTCATGCTACATCCTTGAGTAGCTGGATACTGGTGCAAATGACAGAAAACAGGACAGAAACCATGATATTATTGCAGTTGGCCATTATCAGAAACACATGGTGATGTTACAGTAAACAAGTACAGTGATGACCAAGAAAAACATGTAGCACTGTCAATGTTTTCAGGTCAGAAGTGCATATATTACCAACCGCGATTATGCGCACTCACAAAAAAGAGCCGTCACTTCCAGATGCAATAAAATTTTGGTCGACTAATACACAGTTCTGTTACTGCTCTATGGAGAAGCTAGAAAACATGTTTTTAATATGTAGTGCAGCATAAAAATGTAATCTGGATGGATATCATTCAACAGCTGTTACTTTTATGTTTAAGAATGTGGAATGTCATCTATGTGAGTGACATTCCCATACTCAAGTCCTGTTCACTACGATATACTAGATCATGTACCTTCCCATCTGAACTTCTAGTAAGCCTTGCCAATAGCTGGTAGACCACAATAATACAATATATCTGATTAGTCTCTGTATGCAATTCCAGTTGCAATGAAAGGGTATTTGAATTTGTGACAATTTTATGAGTTCATTTTGTTTCCAACATTGAACTAAAAATAGCAATGATGAATTCTGAGTGAAACTTGTACCATCTTCCTGCATGCAACTCATTCATCTTGTATTACCTTGCTCTCTTAAGAATGGAATATGTTGATAGTATACCTACAAATAATGGGCTGCATAAAACTAGGTTGAAACAATAGGATGGTTCACTTACTCTGTATATGTGGGTAATGAATAGCGTACACAACAACCTATTAGTCACACCTCTCCCCCTTACAAAGCCTGGGGAGGGGAGCGACAAGATACAGACGGCCTACAGCAGGTCCAGTGATAAAAGTTATGAAGTTATGTTACATCTCAGAACATATGACTTTGGTGTTTGTGTTGACAGTAAATTTTGGTTATGACTTAACGAAACTGTGTTTCCTTGAAGCTATTGTCAGTCAGGCAACTCCAAAACATCTGACAGCTCAAGGTACATTGTGTCTTCTCCCCCCTCCCCCTCCCGCTGTGTGTGTGTGTGTGTGTGTGTGTGTGTGTGTGTGTGTGTGTGTGTGCGCGCGCGGCATGCATTTGTGTATGTGAGTGTTTGCGTGCGTGGGTGGGTCGTGTGCCTCTTGACTAGCACAAGGAAAAGTGTTCAGTATGTATCACAACATCATGGGGACTTTCTTATCAAAAGATCATACTGAGATTTCCATGTCAAATTCCAAGTTTCCCTGAACCAATTTTCGTTATTTGTGAGAGGTCACAAATGAATTTTTAGTTGCCACATACTGATTAGTAATTATTCCAAGTTCAGTTAGAAACTGATGACAAGATATACAAGAAAACAGTGATACTGTTGTTCAATTGCAATATTTTCTGAAACAGTTACTTGGATAAATTTAAAATGAAAATTACATAATTACCATTGCTGTGATCTCGAGTCACAGTCCTATCAAATAGATTATCCTTCAGTAACAACAGGTGAAAGGGACTGTACATAAGCCAGGCGGAACTCGTATATCAGTATTCCAGTGGCCCTGTGCAGAGGTCGTCTACAGTGAAGGCTACATTGCATGTCACTCATCACATGCAGGCAACAGTAGAGAACAATAGTATCCCTCCAGACTATTACTTAAGACATGTCCAGTGGCTCGGCTGGCAATGAGTTTCATCCAGCAGAAAGATATCCAGCAGTGGGAATCTTCAAGTGTGTCTACAGCGGTAACCACTGCAGCTATAGCCACATCAGGCATCAGACCAAAAAGGAACTAACACTCAACAAAAGTGTTTGCAACAGTATAGACATAGCATTGTGATGGACATGCACTGTATACTTATCTGGAAGTTGAATATTTGTGTTCATTAACAAATTTATGTTTTTGGAATTTTGTACCGTAACCATTTCAATGTTTTCATAATGTGTTCATGATGTGAATTTGAGTGTGGTGCTCAACTTACACTGGCATCAGCAGCACCTCAGTCTGTTGTCAATATTCTACCAGACAGCAGAAGCTGACAACAAAGATAATTGGACCATAAGTTTCATCCCAGCAGAAACAGATGACATGAACAAACAGAACCGTACTTCTACATCTGGCAATGACAATACATGGTCAACTCCACTTCTACGGTTTGGTGCAATTATAACAGTCTATGTACAGCGGTGTGGATTTTAAGGTTTTGGATGCCACAATATCAGGAACTATGGAACATGTTTATGAGTTGTCTCTCCTTTTTGAGTTTTCACTGTACCCTGTTGCCAACTGTGCTGTCTTTATTCATTTATTTATTTATTTGTTGTTGTTGTGGTCTTCAGTCGAGTGACTGGTTTGATGCAGCTCTCCATGCTACTCTATCCGGTGCAAGCTTCTTCATCTCCCAGTACCAACTGCAACCTACATCCTTCTGAATCAGTTTAGTGTATTCATCTCTTGGTCTCCCTCTACGATTTTTACCCTCTACACTGCCATCCAATACTAAATTGGTGATCCCTCGATGCCTCACAATATGTCCTACCAACCGATCTCTTCTTCTAGTCAAGTTGTGCCACAAATTTCTCTTCTCCCCAATTCTATTCAATACCTCCTCATTAGTTACATGATCTACCCATCTAATCTTCAGCATTCTTCTGTAGCACCATATTTCGAAAGCTTCTATTCTCTTTTTGTCTAAACTATTTATTGTCCACATTTCACTTCCATACATGGCTACACTCTATACAAATACTTTCAGAAATGACTTCCGAACACAAATCTAAACTCAATGTTAACAAATTTCTCTTCTTCAGAAACGCTTTCCTTGCCATTGCCAGTCTACACTTTATATCCTCTCTACTTCGATCATCACCATTTATTTATTTATTATTTTTTCTTCAGGAATCTTAGTTAAGAAGAACAATTTGTGATGAGTTAAATTTCAGATGACACAACAAATGTAACTTACAGCACAAATACTACAACTCCAGCAGTCCATAAGCAATATGCAGAAAAAGCTGCTACAAGGACTGGATGAAAGGAACCACTGACAAAAGGAAGCTGGAGGGCATGTCAGCGACCCATCCATTTGACACGATTAAGGAAAACTGGAGAAGTTACATAACCCAGATGGAGAAACACTTCATGGTGCACAGAACAACAAGTGAAGTCATGTAACACTCCTTTTTGCTATCCAATATTGGGGCAAACATTTATGGGTTAATGCAGCAGTTGATTCCAGATAAGGATCCAAATGTATTAGGTTATACAGAGATTAAGGACAAATTGTCTGAAATTTTGATTGTAAAATTCTCACAGGTTATACAAACTTTACAAGAAACTTGGTCAGACTTTCAAGGAATGGGTTGCAATGCATCAGGGTCTAACCAGAGACTGTAAATTTAAATGTAATCTTTCATGTACAGATGCCAATAACGGCCATGCTCTTAGTCCAGGCTCCTGATGCGCATTTAAAGAAAGACCTCATTAGATTAAATAATCTCACACTCAAAGAATATTTATCTGTTACTGAGGCATTTGAGCAGATGAAACAAACAGAACGTGCTCTCAATCATGGATAACCGATGTGTTCCAAAAAGATCATCATAGCCTCACCAAATTTCGAGTAAAGTACAGCAGGCGGAATTGAAAAACCTTCCATAAAGAAGGTGGAAAATGTGAATTCATTGGGCATGCAGATCACAATCAGCAAAATAGTGTCGAAGTCTTTTGTTAACTTCTTCATTACCTAAAATAGAGAATCTTGTTATTACAAAGCCACAAAGTGTTTACATGTTGGAAAAAGGGGCACAAAGCAGAAGTATGCCTGCAAAAACAATGTAGGAATATTCAGGACACAATATTCAAAGGAAGGCACTGAAGATGACTTCAAAAATAGACTTTACAAAGTAATGTCAGGTGGTACTAAAGCAGTTCTGGTGGACATCAGACTTAATGGCAAGAACACGCGGTTCCCAGTTGATACACGTTCTTTTAACACTATTATCAACAGTGCTACTCATCACTTTATTGGCTCGACATGGTCAAACAAATTTCAGGTTACAGTGACAAACTACAGCAATCAACCAATAGATGGCAATAACTGTAAACTAATTGCTCAGTAGAAAAATAAGACAGTGTAAGCAGCAGTACTGGTGACACAGTCTCCAACAGCTGCCAAATTATGGGACTAGACTTTTTGAGCAACTAGGGTTCAGGGTTCAGGACTCAGCAAATCAAACACAAAAAACAGACGAGAAAGAGGAATGTGCACAATTCTGTCAGAACTACGGACAAGTTTTTCTGTGTCACTCCAGGAAAGGTCAAAGTTTACCAAATACATATCACTTTCAAGCCCAAAGTTATTTTGCAATTCTACAATATTAGACCCACCCCTTGCACATTGCATGACTAGGCCAAGTAGGAGGAACTGGATAGGATTGAAGGTAATGGCATAATTGAACCCATTTTGAGCAGTCTCTGGGCCATACCAATGTAGACATGGAAAAACCAAATGGGAAGCTACAGTTGTGTGGGGACTTCAAATCAATCATAAATGCACAGTTTATTGTCAGTACCCATTAAACCCCATGAGCCAATGAGATAATGCCGAAGTTAGGCCATGGACAGTATTACTAACACATTGATTGGACTGACACTTACCTGCAATGGTCTCTCGAAGAGGAAAGTCAAAAAGTTATGGTTGTTAACAAGATTTTTGGCAAAATTTCGACCCCAGCATTGTTCCAACACTATCTTGAGCAGTTAATCAAGAAGGCTTTGGGAACTGTAAATTCCCTTGACGACACAGTAGTCTCAGGGAATAACATGCAAGAACTCTTACACAACTTGGTCAAGCTGTTTAACAAATACTCCAGATGGGACTTTGTGTTAACAAGGACAAATGCTCATTCATTCTAACCAAAATAGAGTATCCATGACACATTCTATCAGAAGAGGGAATCCTGATGACCATCAAACATTTACAGCCATTTTCCAGGCTTTCAGTACCCACTAATGTAAAGCAACTGCAGTCAGTCTTGGGTAAACTACGTTACTATAGGAAATTCATTCTGGCGTGGCCAAATTTGACAAACCAGTCCACAAACTGTGGCAGTGGGGTGGGGGGAGAGGAAGGGGGGAGGTTGTGGCCTCAAGTCACAACCCCTGCCACATAAACTACCCTTCGACCACAGAAGACAATCAGGAGTGCATATACGTCAGTCAAAACAAGTATGTCAGTATTCCAGCAGCCCTCTGTAGAAGTCGCCTACGGTGAGGGACTAGACCATACCACTCATCACGTTGAGCTAATAGTATGGAGTGGTAGTATCACTCTGCACTATGATTTACGTCGAATCCTGTGATGTAGCTGGCAATGTGTGCTATGCAGCAGAGAATTATCCAGCAGCAGGAGTCTTCGAGTCTGCACACAGCAGTAGCCACTACAACTCCAGACACATTGTGCATCAGACCATTAAGGAAATTACACTCTTCAAAACTGTTTAAAACAGAATACAGACAGCATTGTGTAGCTGGACACAAGCACAGACAGGATTTTTACAGACTGGAACCTGTGTTCTTTGATAAAAGTGTGCCTTTGGAACTTTGTGCTGTAATTATTTCAGGGGTTATATTTTTAAAATGCGAGCCTGATGTCAATTTGAGAGTAGCCTCCAACTTATGATATCAGCAGAACCTCAGAGTCTATTGTCAATATTCTACTTAGCAGTAGATACACTTCAACCATAGTTTGCAATTTTCCAGATTTTCCAGACAAGTCAGTCCTCAATAAATTTTGGAAACCACTTTTACCTAAAGGACTGTGCAATACTAAAGGGAGAGAGAGCTAATAGTGCAACAAGCACTGAGTTACTCAGGCACAGATATGGGAGGGTAATGGCTATGTCCTAGTTCATGGTGTCATCCTAGCATTCATCTAAAATGCAATCAAATATCAGGATGGCAATACAGACATCTAAACTCTTGTTCTCCATAATATGGGATCAACACCTTATCAGTTATTTAACAGCCTGTCAGTTACTTCCCCAGAGCAAACCAGAAAACTCTGTTGACACTTGGCTGTTTCAGCACTATTTCACCAACTGTCTGCCACACAGGAATAGCTGTAAGTACCAACCTATCCCTCATAGCTGCTCCTAGGAGTCACTGCCCATAACTATCTGGGTCCACTCGCGGCTAACAAAAATGAATATCAACCCGCTACAAGTTGGTAGGAATTGACATCCATCTTCTGGGGTGGCAACTGTTATTTGTTGAGCTCGATCCATCAAACATGCGATCTCAGTCACCTCTGCTACTGCTGCCCAAAGGGAGCGCAGAATTTGCAAGCGACCCAGAATCTATTGATGTGCAAAACTAATGCTGCCCGTCACGTCTAGGCTGGCTTCCTGACACATCACAGCCAACATAACCTGTAACAACTCTGTCCAACCAATAGCTCTGTCAGATCAACCACCTTTTCTTCTTCCCACAATGAACCTTTCACTCTGCAGCACAGTGTGTATTGCTTTGAAACTTCCTGGCAGATTAAAACTCTGTCAGACCTCGACTTGACCCAGAATGCGCAACTCTCTTACTGACTCAGCTATCCAGGCACGACTCAACCCACCCTCACACTTATATTCGTACCAGTACCTCTGTTTGGAGGTGAGGTACTATATTCCAGTCCTGGTCCAGCACACTGCTTTAATCTGGCAGGAATATCTCTTTGTATTATTATTATTATTATTATTATTACTATTGAAGTTTCTTTTTTTAACAAAATTCAAACATTTCCACTGATATTTCTGCCAGATACTTCAAGCCATCCTTGGCATGAACCAAGAGAATGATAATGTGATGCTATAAGTGGCCTTGTATGCTTCACCGTGACAGCACTGTACATCCTAGAATTGGATGCACATACTGTTGTTTGCCACTTCACAAACAGTGCTCATACTGAGCACGTATAATGCGAGTTGAAAGCTTGAAGAGATGCTCTATCCACCAGTATTGGTCTATTATAAACACACTGCATAATTTTTGCACAGTCGTCCTCTGAAACCCTGAAGGTACTTATTCATAATACTGCATAAATTCACAACAGATCGCTACAGAAATGAAAAACAAAACTATTTAAATCTGTGTAGAAAGAAATGCACCTTACCATCCCTGTATTTGGTACTTCACCTATAATTTGAATTGCAAGCACCTGCTTTCACCCTCAATGACAATCTCTGTATCATACCCTGACACTGATTAATGCTGCTTATAATACGATCACAATAGAACTTTATGCTCTCTCTGCTGGTGCAGTCAATGAACATGGCTAAAACTGCAGACATATATTTCTCATGTGAAAATACACTGCTTGGAAAAAAATAAGCACCCAGAAGTAGAAAAGGTAACGAAATGAAACTTCATGGGTTGAGAAGTTATATGGTGTTATATAGCGATTAAGAAACAGAGTTTAAAAAGAGCTTGGCAGTATGAGCCCACATATCAGTATGATGTTGCACCCCTCTGGTCTGGATGCACTCACTGATTTGGTTGGGAAAGGTGTCATAAAGCCACTCTATGCTCTCCTGCGACAAGCTGTCCGAGAACTGTCACAGCTTGTTCTTGATATCCTGGATACTGTCACTAAGACGGAGCTGATGTCTGAGCTGGTCCCACCCTTCTGCTGGAGACACATTTGGGGATCTTACTGGCCACAGGAATTCCTCAACAACATGCAAGCAGTTCACGGAGACACATCCCATGTGTAAACGAGCATTGTCCTGCTGAAAAATGGCATCGCGATACTGTCACATGAGAGGTAACATGTGAGGACACAAAATGTCCATTACATACCACTGTGCTGCCCTCAGTCAATACCAGCTGTCGCCTGAAGTCACACTTGATGGTGCCCACACTATGATGCCAGGAGTAACACTACTGCATTTCTTCAAAACTTTGGAAGAATGGGACCTTTCCCCATGTCACACACTCGTCAACGAAGGTCATCCAAGATAGTACAGAACCACAATTCATCACTGAACACCATGTGATGCCATTCACCAGCAGTACACAGCTCACAGTCATGGCACCACTCCAAATACACACAATTCATCACTGAACACCATGTGATGCCATTCACCAGCAGTACACAGCTCACAGTCATGGCACCACTCCAAATACAGTCATTCGCACTGTAGTGTTAATGGCAGACTATGCAATTCCCTAGTCCACCTGCTGCTGACCTCCAACCAATTGTGCGAGATGGCAAATAACATTGCAGCAGGGAGTCCAGTATTTGATCTCAGACAACAGGCACAGATGTGAAGAGGTTATAATGAGCTTGGTGTACAATATGGATATACTGCCAAGTGGTGGTCAGGTGGGGTCAGCTGGAAACTTGACGAGTATGGCCTGCCCCTCATGTTCCCATGCAGTCAGGTGCTGATAAAGTTTTCTTACACAAGCACGTGGTATCTTCGTGTCCATCACAGTGATCACTCAACATCTGATGATATTCATGCTCCTTATATACTCTATCAGGCCTAATAACAACACTGAACACAAAAGGACACTCATGCACTCTGGTGGCCATTCTACCTGTCACAGAGAATTGCAATTCTACTCATCTACATACCCATTGATCGTTTGTATGTATATGAAGCTACATTGACATTTGACCATCGCTTCTGCACGCTTCACTTTTTTTGTCTGGTTGTGTACTTTTCTGTATTTACTTAACCATTCATTTACTAAACACTTGGATGAAGAGCAATTATTCTAGATGTTGTGCCCCATCAGTGACAACTAATTCCAAATTTTATCTGTACCAGATCTCTGACAATGACTTTGTACATGATATATAATTTTATTTCAATCAGTAGGCAAAATTATCCCTATTTATAGATGATACAAACATTGTTGTTAAGCTGAGTAAGGACACATCAACAGAGAAAACAGGAAATGATGTTTTTGTGATAGTTACTGACTGGATTAGTAAAAAAAGGGCATGCTTAGAAAAAACACAGCTCTTTCAGTTCTGTTCTGTGAAAAATATCCCACCTCCTATTAACCTAGAAACCAACAAGAAACGATAAAGAGGGTTCAATGTTCTAAATGCATAAATATATCTAAAAACAAAGATGTGGTTATAATAGAAGGAAACATTCCACGAAGGGAAAAAAAATATATATATATATATATATATATATATATGTATGGTTATAATAGAAAGAAACATTCCATGAAGGAAAAATATACCTAAAAACAAAGATGATATGACTTACCAAATGAAAGTGCTGGCAGGTCGACAGACACACAAACGAACACAAACATACACACAAAATTCAAGCTTTCGCAACAAACTGTTGCCTCATCAGGAAAGAGGGAAGGAGAGGGAAAGACGAAAGGATGTGGGTTTTAAGGGAGAGGGTAAGGAGTCATTCCAGTCCCGGGAGCGGAAAGACTTACCTTAGGGGAAAAAAGGACGGGTATACACTCGCACACACACACATATCCATCCGCACATACACAGACACAAGCAGACATTTGTAAAGCAAATACATACATAAATACATGCATACTGATGTAAACTTAAACTGGAAAAAACATATACAGATCAGCCAGAATGTTATGACAATATAAACCTGTCCAGGTGATAGCAGCATCACCTGGAGAGGAATGACTGCTAGTCAGACACATGCACAGTGAATGTAGTATCGATGAGCCTGCTGCTGGTGTGTACATTGCGGAAGGCGTGTGATCTATCCGAGTTTGAATGAGGGCAGACTGTGATGGCACGGACGCTCAGTATGAACACTCCAGAAACTGTATGATTTTTCGGGTTTTTGAAGAGTGCTGTGGTGTGTGTCTTCAATATCTGGCAAAACCATGGTGAAATCATGTCCAGACATCGTGGGGTTGGATGGCCACACCTCATTACAGGTGTCAGACATAGGCTGGGTAGGCTGGTAAAACTGGACTGGTGGCAAACTGTGGCGGAACTATCATCAGACTGTTTACAGGTGTGTCTGAATGCACAGTGCACCTAACACTCCTAATGGTGGGCCTCCGCAGCCTATGACCCATGCACATTCCAATGTTAACAACACGACATCGGCAACTATGATGGAAATGAGCATGTGACCATCAGGACTGGACATTCGCGCAATGGTAGAGCAATGAGTGGTATGACGAATACCAATACCTCCTTCATCATGCCAATGAAAGGGCACAAATCCATCTTCTTCCAGGGGAACAACTCCTTGACACCTGCAATGTGGGATGGAGACAAGTTTTTGGCGGCTCCATTATGCTCAGGGGAACATTCATGTGGGTATCGGTGGAGCTCATGCAAGGCACCATGGCAGCCATGGAGTATCACACACTGGTTGCAGACCATGTACACCCCTTCATGACGATCATGCTTCCCAACAGCAGTGGCATTTTTCAGCAAGATAATGTGCCATGTCACAAGGCCAGGAGTGTGATGGAGTGGTTCGAGGAACACAGTGACAAGTTCCAAATGATATATTGGCTCCCCAACTCACCAGATCTGAACCTCTCGAACACATCTGGGATGTGATTGAACATGGTGTCAGAGCTCATCAGTGGAGTGGAACACAACGTACTAAAACTGTTGATACTAAAAGGTTCAATACAAAGGGTAATAAAATATAGACAGTGGCAGATATTCCCAATATATTGTCATACACTGTTATGATCTACAAAAAATTCACATCAAACATGCTGTCCATCCCAGTCTCTGAAGCATAAACTGCCATAGAATATCAATATGGCTTCTTCACAAACTTTTTGTATACACTCTGGATGGAAATCCATAAAATTGACATTTGAGGCAGAGTTTGAAGTAATCTATTGGAGACCAAAGTTCACCCCTGAGCAGTAATGGCAGGTGACGAGACACCAGACACGCTATATTTGGTTAAGATAACAGATATGGCTTCACTCACATGTTCCACCATTTGTCTGTCTTCTTCGTGCCGACTAATGTTACAACTCATATTTTCCAAGATGACAATTTTCATGTTGATTGTGCTAAAACTGTGGTTGCTTGCCATGGTAAAAATTCTGGAGTAACCATTGTTGTCAAATGACCCACAAATGTAGTCAATTTGAATGTGATCAAAAACTTTGGAACTACCTGAATGTGTCAAAAGTTAGGTGCTGCATCTACACAATCTGGCAGGTATGCACATAACCAAGTCTCTAACATCAAGAATTGAGTCACTCATTCACACCAAGTCGAATCACAGCAGTTATCTAGGCTTGCAAAGGATATCTTGCTATTCTGATATTAGAATGAAAGTGACTTTTTGTACAGAGAGAGAGAGAGAGAGAGAGAGAGAGAGAGAGAGAGAGAGAGAGAGAGAGAGTTCAACAAACCTCCAGTGTTTTGTTGGCTGCCTCTGGGGTGTCAAATTCCACAAATGCAAAACCTTTTATTTTGTTACTTGGTTTATACTTCGGTATTGAAACATATACTACTTCACCATAAGATGAAAATACTCTCTTGAGCCACTCATGATCAGCATCAGGTGGGAGCTGCTCCTGAAAGAGACAGACGATGAATAAACCATTGTTTGCAAAAATTACTGTTCTTTATACAAGACCTGAATTTCACGATTTCTTTAACTTTAGCAAATAACACAGAAGCTTTCACAGCTTACCACATATATGGTACAATCTTCCTCATTTTCCTTGATGTGTATTGGTGTTGTACGGTACACTTTTGTCCCATCCTCAGTGACGGACAGAATCTCAGAGTCTCTTAATGCTTTTGCAATATCTTCTATATTTGAAGTCAATGCTCGTATCTTGTTGAAGCGCAAAAAAATTGCAAGATCGACATCTGTAATCATAAACAAAAAGCAGTTCTGCTTTAAGAGATTTCAGATTATATTTTCACAATAACGCACTTATAAGTCTATCACAGAACAATGAGTGAAAATAAGGATGGGGTTATTAGTATGCCATGTCAGCACTCGTACTGCTTGCGGCTCGCTACTTCACCTTCAGAGGGCATCAGGTTTGTGTCCGACACCAACAGGGATGCAGCTGTTTGCTGGCAGGAGTCTTGTTGGCACACTTGAGGTGGTGCACAAAGCGTGAAACGAGCTGAGGAGAGTGGTGAGACAGTACGCCTCGACTCCAGTTACCGTGGTGCCATGGAGGAACTCTGTTCATACTTGACAGCAACTGGGTTGGAACATGCACTGAGGATTACGTGCCCAAGCTGTGATTATGTTCAAGGGAATAGGTACTGCCACCGAGGATACTAAGTGTTTCTGATATCGGAGATTGGCATTGTCATGGTTTCATAGTAAACCACTTATAATGCTTATCATGCTTCTAATGAAGTGGCCTTTTAGATTACTGTAGAATTGACTACCTTTTTACATTGACCCTGCCAGTTATTAACTCAAGTTTGTTACAGGTGGCGTTTTATTGCACCATGTTGTTCCACAAGCATTAAAGTAGATGTGTATGAGTGTTATGGAAGTTGCAAGAACCAAGAAGAAAGATTGACACTGTACAGAAGGATTTGATTCCACAGCAACACACTGATAGACAGGAAGACACACTGCTTAATTTCATAAATCGTTGTAGAATACTGTCTTTTTTATATATATATGCCCACTTGCAAGATTTCTTTTGGTCAAAGCTAATGACACTGTTTCTCTTGAAGAACTTATTTTAATGCACCATAATTACAAGCTATTCTGTCTTTCATGTAGTGCTGTTAATGGTGCCATTGAATGGACATACAGTGGGTGACTCTAGCATAAGAAGCTGTTCCTCTGTCACGTTTTGTACTGTTATTATGTTTGATTATATAGAAGTCGCCAAATCATTTCAGGGAGGACTTTGCATAAATTTTCTTATTGCCAGCAGACAATCTTTCACGAAATACCAGTTTACACTTAATAGTTGGGATATTTTCTTATTTAACATTTGTGTATGTTGAGGAGCCTAAGAGCTGCAAGTCTATTGTTTAACAGAGATGTGTTTACTGTTGTGTCTTTCAACAATTATGGATAACCTTTGTTAATGAATGATTTCAAACACCACTGCGTGTTGAATTTTATAAATTTCTGGAGTGACTTTGTTTTGGTTTTTTAAATAAATGTATATGAAAAGTAAAGAGCCCATAATGCTCAACCAATCACTCCGCCCCCTGACTTCCAGCTTGCTGTTACTTTTTGGTATCAGAGCATGGTTTGTTGATTGAGTGGGGGAGGGTGATTTCTAATGTTAAGAAGTGGGTACCCATTATTTTGTATTTTCCAAAATGCCTGGTGTTGTCGAGGATTCAGTTTGTCGGAGTCAAGGTGAGCTTGTCTATGAACTGAGGTGACGTAGGATAGAACCAAGGGGTACTGTACAGGAGTTGACTGAATAAATATGCCAGCACAGTCATCTGCTGGTGTACATAAAGTAACCACACCCAATGATGTAAGCTTGGCCGCTGCTGCTCTTTGTGACGCATTGGTAGAAATCATAGAAATTACTTAGGATATTAGCAGTTGTTCCATTAGTCTCGTGTGTTGGGTACAAGGCCGCTTCAATCATTACACTGACAGACTGAACGACTTGGTTGGTGTTGACGTGCAAAGGGCAAGGAAATACAGGATTATAGTGCTACAATTACAGAATGGTTTAAGAAAAATGATAGCATCACAGGTGTGAATTCGGACAGTAAAGCAGTAGTTCATGATGGGGGCAAGTAGCAAACAATTAGGGACACTAAGTTTACCAGGCTGCAAAATCCGTTGGAAGCTGTCGTGAATCAGTATGCTTGCAGTTTGCTACAGCGAGTCAATTCAATTGTGGAATTTTTGTATTTTTTGTTAGAATTTGGCAGAAAGCCTTGGCGATGGAAATAAGTGATATGGAGGCATTTAGGTTACCGGCTATTATGGTAAAACATTGGATGTGCGAGGAAAATTTGAAAGCCGTTCAACATATGGAATCCTGGCTCCAAATAATTAAGGTCATTCCACCTCGAGCATTGAGGGAAGTAATGTATAACCACTATGAAATAGAGCAAGCTTTCAACGAATCCTTAATTGATATGTTCATCATACTAAAGGGAGTGTATGTGCATGGGCTCTTAATAACATGGAGGAACAGGTTGTAAGCCATCTGTTAGAAAGATTGAATCTCGAAAATAGGCAGAGGGCATTATTTTGTCAGATACCTGATACGTTTTTGGAACTGGATGAACTTGTAAGATAGATTCAAGCTAGGCAATATGTTGATCAAGAAACATGCAGGGAAAAATTTGCTAACTAAGAATGCTAGCACTTCCGAAAAACCCGAGCAGGCAGGCGTACGATCAGCTAGTACAGAGGAGACTAGCTCATCAAAAGACCATAACTCAGCATTGAAGTGATGTAATTGTAATAAGCAGGTCATATGAAAAGTGTCTGTATGGGGAAGACCTTGCAACCTGAGTTATGACAATTACTGTACCAGGGACAGCACAAGCTCATATGTGCCGTTTGGCTGTATTGCCTTGAATAATGAACCGGTTTGTGCATTATTGGATTTAAGCAGTACTACGTCAGCAATTGATTACAACTGTTTCACCAAAATGGGAAAGACTGTCAGTGGACAGGGGCCTGTTTATCACAGCAGGTAAATCTACTCTAACAGTCAAAGTAAGTTAGCTAGTGAAAGTGGTTTTGGGGGAATTTACACAGAAAGTTGATATGAAAATTGCGAGAAATCTGGCGATCGCTGATATTATAAAAAAAGTGGGTATCGCTGATATTATAAAGAAAGTGGGTTTGATCCCAGATTGGGCTGGAGAGAGTTTTCATTTTAAATTTAAACCACAAATGCTCTTCAGGTTCTGCCAGCATGGTAAAGGTGTTACCATGGCTGTGGGTAAAGAGGAACCACACTGAAGTGGGACTCCGTGAGGAACTGTTAGATCACTTTAATATCTTTGTCATCAAAAAGATTGAAGCTCTCTGTTCCAAATTTCCTGCTGTGTTAACAAGAGAACTGCAGGTCATGCAGATGCTGGAATATGGCACTGAGTTGGTGGATGACATGCTGGTTAAGGCTATGCCATACAGGATGCCCCCCTCCATGATGAAGATGTTAAGGGAAAACATAAGAAAAATGTTGCAACAGGGTGTCACTTAACCTTCTAAACCACCCTATGCTGCACTTGTATTTCTAGTACCAAAAGCTGGTGGAGAATATCATCCAGTAGTGGACTATAGGGAGTTAAATAAAAAAGGTCTTTACCCTTGCTGGACTTGCACACATGCTCTGGGTGGTTTGAAGGAGCTTGGGTGCTTACCACATCGGATACCAACTAAGCTTACACTCAGAAAACATTGGATGAAAGATCCAAACCAATCACTGCATTTGTCATTAATTTGAATTTATTCAAATTCAATAGAATGCTGTTTGGTTTAGCGGCAAGGACTGCTGTCTTATTGCAATTAATGGATGGCATATTTTCTGATGTTAAGTTCAAGTTTGTGTACCACTATTTAGATGACTTAGTTGTATATCATAAAACAATTCAATAACATCTGGTACACTCGCAAGAGGTCCTTGGACAATTAAGAAAGGCAAGCCTAAGAGGAAACCCCGAGAATGTGGTTTTTGCTTCTCCATCGATATTGTGTCTGGGGAACATGTCTGCATTGATCCTGATAGGGTAGAAGTTATCAATCAAGTGTCCCAGTCACGAAATGTCAAGCAGGTCGAACATTTCATAGGAATGGCTAATTTCTTCTGAAAATTCATTAATGAGGTTACTCACAACGTGGCCCCTCTCAATGAACTGCGTCAGAAGGAAGCCAAATTTATTTGGGGTCATTCTCAGGAGGCTGCATTTTTAGCTCTTAAACAAGCATTGCAATCAGCACCAGTGTCAGTCATGTCTGATTTTAATGAGGAGCCCACTTTGCAGACCAATGCATATGGACAAGGAATTGGCAGAGTCCTCCTATAGGAAAGAGGTGGGGATCGGAGGTTTATTGCCTATGCCTCTAGGGGCTTGAATGAATTGGAGAAGAACTCCACATACGAAGTAGAAACATTCAGTTTTGTTGGGAACGGAGAAGTATAGGTACTATTCAGAACATGGGAAATGCATTTGGAAACGGATAATCAGGCACTGACCTGGATGTTGGCTAGCCCCGACAAAATGGGTGAATCACGAGATAGGCGACTAGGATTCTTACATTCTGGTTTGATGTTCGCAACATTAAGGGGACAGAGAATGTGTTGGCAGATGGATTGAGCTGCATATTTGACCAGGGAGAGGATAGTTGCACCGATCATTCCCCACAGGGCGAATGGGAGCAGGCTGGGCAGGTTACTTCCATCCTTACCCAGATCCCCAGTCTGTTTAAGGATATGAGATACTTCCAAGACTGAGACCGCATTTGAGGAGTATAAAGCAAAGGATTAAAAATGGCAAGGAGGTTAACCCAAATATACTCAAGGGGGAAAGTCCCCTGTTGTAAGGTACAGGGACAGAGGCAACCAAAGACTGTGGCACCTACGGAACTGGTGCCTTTGTTGTTCAAATATCTTCACAAATACCCAGTGGGGAGGGAAGTGGCACATTTAGAGAATTTGTAAGAGGGCAGCCTGATGTCAGGTATGTGCAACGAACAAGCCAGGTCAGGATACCAGGGTTGGTTACTCGGTGTAAAAACCCATAGAGAAAGCTTTTCAATGAATGTGTATCAATTTCGTTCACCTGTTACGAAGTTCTAAGGAGGGGAATAGATATTTTTTGGTGTGTATTGATGCGTGTACTAGATTTACATGGTTGCGGCCAACCAGAGGTGTGACGACCCGAGCAATCACCCAGAATTTAACCAGCATTTTTGGGATCTTTGGGCTGCCACAATCCATAGTCCCAAATAATGTGAGCTCCTTTACTGCTGAGGTGTTTAGGCAATTCTATTAAGGGATGGGGGTAGAACATACTACCAAAACCCCACATTACCCAGCCCTTCTTATGCTGATCGCCCGAACTGCAATCTTAGATCTGCACCGATTGCTTATCGTCACGAGAACAAGAGTAACTGGGATCATTCTCCAGCATGGTTGGCTACGGCACTCAATACGGCATCCCACGAAATGGATAAGTCAACACCTACGCAGCACTCGGACGTACGTGACTCTGTTGGCATGGTTTCCAACGTGCCCACTTCTCGCGCTGGACACCACCTTCGACTGCCGCGCCGGCACGAAGATTTTGTGTTCAAGTGTTCACTCCGCCATGCTCTGCAGTGCCAAGAGGGGTGGGGGTGGGGTGGAGGGGCAGTGTACTCAGTCATCTTTGATTTATCTTTGTCTATGTTCTCTTGGCATGCTACATTTGTACTGCCATGTTGTATTCGCTTACTTCTGTGCCTCATAAATGTATATTCAATGTCTAAAGTGTGTTATTACTACCCTACGACACCTAATCTCCACAAGCTAATGCTAAATTCCTCTTTACCTGCAAAAATCATGAAGAGAGACAATTTAGGTCAATTTACTTTATACTTCATGTGAATAACAATGATAATTACGTATGAAGGGGTCAACCAAACCATGATCCACACACAAAATCTGACCTATTTTTGATAACTTTGTACTTAAAAGCAAGAACAGTTCTTACCCTGGCGAGAATCTCATAGCTGATGAAGGTTTATGTCCATTCAGAGGGAGAATTCGATTTCAAGTATATATCAAGAACAGACCGAGCAGGTGTGGTATCAAATTTTTCCATTCTAAGTTATTCAGCAACAGAATATGTTTTGAACTGTGAAGTGTACACTGGTTAAGGTGAAAAAGACAACAGTGCAGATTCAGGGTCATACACTGTACATAGACCAGTTTTATACTTCTGTAAAATTATTTGAAAGATTGTTTGATGAGGGCACATCTGCTGTTGCCACAATAATGAGAAACAGAATAGGCCTACTACAGGAATTCAAACAGAATAAGCTAAAGAGGTGAAATAGTATTCCAGAGAAAAAATTCCGTGCTATCACTTTACTGGAAAGATACTAGGGATGTGTTTGCCCTTTCTACTAAACAATGACAAGTAGTGTTACAAAGACAAAATCCAAGACTGGAATGGTAGAAAAACTGAAGCCTGATCTCATACCTGATTATAATAAAAATAAAACTGGTGTTGATCATGGAGATCAGCTAGTGACCTACTATTATTTTCAACGGTGAACAATGAAATGGTGGAAAAAGGTATTTTTTCATGTGTTTATGATGTGCGTGGTCAATTCTTACATTCTGTACAAGAAACTTCAGCTTGTCTTTCACAAACAAACCAGCTTGTTTATTTTTTTGGTGAACCTGGGAAAACAAATACTCGAGAAATCAGGTGAAGTTTTCAATGAAGTTGAAAAGCAGGGTTCAGTAGCAAACCGGCTAACAGCAAGGCATTTCCCCACTCGAGTCCCATCAACAACAAGCAAGAACTATGCATAAAGATACTGCATTGCTTGCTCTGAGAAGGGCGCACGCAGCACTGGCAAATAAGTGAGAAGGGAAACCAGATGGTGGTGTTCAAAATGGTTCAAATGGCTCTGAGCACTATGGGACTCAACTTCTGAGGTCATTAGTCCCATAGAACTTAGAACTAGTTAAACCTAACTAACCTAAGGACATCACACACATCCATGCCCGAGACAGGATTCAAACCTGCGACCGTAGCAGTCTTCCGGGTCCAGACTGCAGCGCCTAGAACCGCACGCCGGATGGTGGTGTGAAGAATGTAACGTAAGATTGTGTCTATCTGACTGTTTCAAGCAATATCACACAAAGACAAATTCCGCTCAATGAAAAGAGCTGTATAAATTCAATGAAATAGTTTAGTACATTTATTTTATAATAAATTCTGATTTATCGCAATTACAAACTTTTCTTCTACCTCTGAATCTTCTAATTTTCAAAATATAATGATTCTGTAAATATGGGATATCTTTCAAAAAACTTAAAACTAATGTTGAGATATAGGATGATAATACAAACATCAGTTGAAAGGTTTTGCTTTTCTTCACATGTTTTGGTCAGGAGCCTAGCAAAAAAGGTGCAAAATGTACGACTTCCAAGGGATTGCAGCAGTCCCTGTGGCCCAGCTGCAGTGTGTTAATATACAACATGAGCAGTAAGGGCCCCAACTAAGTTTCCTGGGGCACTCTCAAAGTTACTTCTACATCTGACGATGACTCCCCATCCCAGATAACATGCTGTGCCCTTCCTACCAAAAAGTCCTCAATCCAGTCACAAATTTAAGTTGACACCCCATATGATCCTCCTTTTCACAATATGCATAGATGTGGTACTGAGTCAAATGCTTTTCAAAAATCAAGAAATACTGCATCTGCCCGGCTGCCTTTGTAAAAACCTTTCAGCAGATCATGTGAAAAAATTGAGAGTTGGGTTTTACATGATCGATGTTTTCGGAATCCTTGCTGACTGGCACTGAGGAGGTGATTCTGTTATAGGTATCTCGTTATGTTTGAGCTCAGAATATGTTTTAAGATTCTACAACAAACCAATGTCAAGGATATTGGACGGTAGTTTTGTAGATCACTTCTACAACCCTTCTTGTAGACAGATGTGACCTGTGCCTTTTTCTAAGAACTGGGGATGATTTTTTGTTCATGGGATCTATTATAGATCGTAGTTAGAGGAGGAGCTAACTTAGCCACAAATTCCGTATAGAATCTGACAGGGATTCCATTGGGGCCTGGAACTCTGTTAAATTTTAATGATTTCAGCTGTTTCTCAACAAGACTGACACTATTATTTATTTCATTCATCTTTTCAGTGGTCTGAGGATTAAATTGGGGCAATTCTCTTGGGTTTTCTTTTGTAAAGGAACATTTGAAAACAGAGGTAAGCTTTTCCTTTGCTATTCTCAATTTCAGTTTCTGTCTCACTCGCTAGGGACTGGAAATTAACTTTGGTGGCACTGACAGCCTTTACATACTACCAGAATTTCATCACCATGTGCATGGATAGGCGCTGAAAGAGAGCATTACATGTTGTACAAATGCAAGACAAGAAGTAAGTTTTACACTTGTTGCAACATCTATTGTAGCCATGTGCTTTTCTCCTTGTCTTCTAAACACCTCCAAAGCCTCCCACCAAGAAACAAGCAAACCCACAGAACAGGTGGAGACAAACATTCGCTGTCTCACATTGCAGCAGTGATGGAGTCAATCCATTCTTCCGTCTCCACATATCGTAATAATATCTCCCACAGCGAGATATCCTGACACTTAACTACCACTAAATGTCGTTAACATATTTTGTCGCCATGGAAGCTTCAAACTGGGACATTCCACTCTAAGAATGTCATGTCGCACTTCATGCTGCACCCGATATAAGCAGCTGTTCCAACTCTTAAATTAACTCTCCTCACAGAAGTGTTGAAATGAGGTAGGTTATGGCATCTAAGAGCAAATATAAACTCAACACTGACATGTCTTGACACTGATGCAATCTCTACAAGGTCAGATTCTATACTGTACCCAGGCTCTTTGTCAATAATATCTCGCAAGAGAACTACTAAACAACAAAAATTTCTTTTTTTTTTTTTTTTTTTATTGGCTCCCCTACATTCTTATTTTTCTGATTGTTGTTGCCAAGTTCTTTGTGCCTTGCCTACATCTATACCTGCCTGCAGCTCACCAACTGGTCAAACTTATTTTCTAATTCCTCATGTTACCTGTTGCCACTTCCCACCCCTCTCTACCATTCTCCCTCCACAATCCATCCAGGTCTTTCCCTGCCTTGTCTAATTCAGCCTGAAAGGCAACAATTTTCCCTCTTGTTCCACTATCTGCCTATCTCTACTCAGTAACCTACAAAACCACTTAAGAGGCTCATTTACTTCCCAATCCCCATGCCACTACAGTGACCTCAATGGAAAAAAGTAATGCATCAAACACAACACACGCTGGTACTAATTGTTTTACAGCACATCGGCACTTTTCATTCATTGTAAAATAATACTTTAGTATGAATAAGTCAATTAAATTACTGAAATACATGAAAACATGTTGTCAAAAATTTGGCTTATATGCAACTACTTGTCCAACATTTCTGACTCAAGAAAACTTAAGGTCTACCTAAGTTTACAGCATCAGAAGATAAACAAAAAAAAAAAAAAATGACTAAAACCTGACTTTGTTTACAAGGTCACAAAACTCTCACATCTTGCCTGGTGCAGGGCTTTCAGCCACTAGTGTAATCGAACAATAGGATCTCTCTTCCTATTTATGCACAATACATTACATTTATTTATGTTCTAGGACAACTGACAGTTCTAGGTAAAGTCTAGAACAGGGCCAGCTGCAGTCCCGGATTCCATACTGCTCATATAATGGCAACACATCAGTTTCATAAAGCCAATGGGATGATACTTTCACATAAATGAGAGGTGAGAAAATGAATGTCTAGCGCCAAGTACATCAGGAATTACGAGGTTGTGGTTAGGCTGGGGCCTAGTAACACTGCTTAAATTGCTGCGAGTAAAACAAGCAGCAGTTAAATTTATAATCTTTGTTGTCATAAATATTTTACTGTTTTTTCCACTTATATGATTACAAGGTTGTCGTTAGGTTAGAAGGTGAAAGTTTAGTTGTGAGTTGGCAAAGCCAACAATTGTGAAAGCCAAAATACCTGGTTGTAGTAACAGATTGAGCTGTAGGTGAATCCAAGGCTTAGGTCAGGTTGGGGTACAACAGTTTCACTCAAAAAATTAAATTAATAATCTTTGTTGCAATATATATTTGTTTCTTTTGAATATTTCACAAATAACATGGCTGTAATTAGGCCGTGATCTAATACTACAGCTTAAATTAATAATCTTGGTCGTCAAAATATTCTCCCATTTCTTCTGAATGTGTTACGATTTTTGAGATAGTATTATACTGACGTGAGAATGTAACAGTACTGCTTTGAAACATGTCATCTGTCTGCTGCTCTCTCACTGGCTGGATACACCCAGCATCTGACACATCCTCTTTCCTTCCCATCACAGTTTGTGGCGAGTGCTGGTAACATTACTGCACAAAAAACCTTTACGTACAATACTGGGGCTGAACTAAACTTTTGCCACCCATCCCTGCTGACACAAAATAAATGATGTTGATACTGCAAGTTTTTGTATCCATCAAACATGCTCAATTAATGGCAGTCACCATCAGTGTAGGGCCCGTGAAATTGACAGGAGCTGTGCTACTTCACCTTCTGCCAGAAGATTTGTAGTAACTGCACTTTCACTGTTATCAAGCCAGTCAACTTCAATTAAGCATATCATATGTGTGGACACAGTAAAAAAAAAAAAAAAGATCAACAAAAAGTCATGTACAACTGTGCAACAATAATAGTGCCTCAGTGAAGCAAACAGTATTGCTTCCTTTCTACAAGACCTCAAGCATATTTTGTCAATAAATTATTCCCTTACTTGATGTCAGTAATTCCAACACAGGTTAAAAACAGTTCTGCCAGTGCACAAAAAACGAAACAAATAGCTCAAAAAATTTGGCTAAACTATGAAATCAGGTCTCTTTATGCTAAAAAGCAAACCCTAAATTGGGAACTATATAAAGTACACCTTAATCTTATGAGTGTTCTGAATAATACCGCTGTTTTTGCCCATCTTGTTAGCAATGTTGAAAATCATACATATGCAGTGATAGAAGAAATGAAAAACCCACAAACAAAAGATTGCAAATTTAAAAGCTAAACAAACACCCAACACAGCCATAAATTACACCCAGTCTAATGAAAAATACAATTTCTATCCAAGACTAGTCAACGTCACGGACACTATTTTGCATACAGAAGAAATAAAACTACTCAAAATAGGTCTGAAACACAATGTCAGCACACAGATAGATAAAAAACACATAGAAAATGTCATAGTTTAATCAGAAAGCATTCTCACACAGGAAAACAGAAATGAAACAAGTGAAGTAAACATTGGTCTGACGAGAGAGCTAGTCAGTAATGAAATCAAAAACATAACAACACAGATGAAAGAAAACAGAAGAAACCGAAACAATACAGATTCTATAACACAGACAAAACTTTGAAAGAAACTACATGAATGCAACACCATCATCACAAAGGCAGATAAAGGAAGCACAGTGGTTGTCATGGATAAAGAGCAATACATTGGTAAGATACAAGAGTTCATCACAAAAAATAAAATTATAAAATTAAAATCAGATCCAACAAACAGATTGCAAACGAAGCCGAGAAACACAATGAGCATACAGTAGAAAATAATGAAAAAAGAAAACTGATACAAACAAATCCCAGTGCACCTTCACTCAGACGCCAACCAAAGCTACATAAGAAAGATCTCCTCGTCAGAGCTACTGTGAATTATAGAAATGCTCCCACTTACCCAATTGCAAGACACATGTTGAAAATCTTATCAGAAAACTACAAATTACAAGAAGACAGGACTACAATAAACACCACACAATTGATTCAGTACATAAAAGACATCCAAGTTCCAGGCACAGCCACCCTCCTGTCATTTGATGTAGAGAATATGTATGCCAATATACCAATAAGTGAAACAATAAACATTACAGAACAAAATTTTAAGACACACAATACACTTTCACAAGTATACATCAAAGAAACAGTCAGGCTTCTAGAGCTAATAACAGAAAAGAATTATTTTCAATTCAATAATGAATTCTATTTACAAAGTTCCATTGTCTAGAACCATAGCAAACATATTTACAAACCATGAAGAACAGATTATATTAACAAAATAGTGCCAAATAGGTACAACAACCTATACTGGATTAGACATATCTTGTGCCTGATAGATGAACCAAAAAATTAAACTGAACAGTTACACACAGACAAACATTCTGTTCATGATAAGATACATTTTACAATAGAGAAAGAGCAAAATAGACAAATTTCTTGGACATGACCATGAAGATTCAAAACAACCAACACACATTTGCCATATACCGAAAACTGACAACAACAAACACAATTATACATAAGACATCACAGCACCCCATTTCTCAAAAGCATGCAGCACTTAGATACATGCTCCAAGACTAAACACAGTACCATTAAATACAAACAATTACAAAAAAGAAATGAATACTATAATACAAATAGCCACAAACAATGGATACAAAGAAAACAGTAACAAAACTGATCAAGAAACAGAAAAGAACAAACATCCAACTGTCACCAACTCAAGGACAAAATCCCACATAACAAATACACAAAATACAAGGATAGAAACAACACGAAGTGTGAAAGAAAAAGAAAGTAAATGATGGTACACAGTGAAATATAACCACAAATACACATTCAGAATATCCAATATTTTCAAAAAACAAGGCATAAAAATAGCGCACCAAACCAACAACTCAATTCAGAAATACTTCCCAAAAACAATAGGAAAAACCGATCTGTATCAGAAATCAGGAATACACCAACTGAAATGCAATACATGTGATGGAAGATATATAGGTCAAACCAGGAGGACATTTCATACAAGATACAAAGAACATGTGCATGGAAGTATAGGACAAATCATTCGACTTTTGCAGAACACTCTCACCAACACCAACACAAAATTACAACCAGATACACAGACATGGAAATCATAATGATAAACAACAAAACATACCTACTTACCTTACAAGAAAATTACCACATCCAAAAACCCATAACAGAAAAGAAACAACTCATAAATTATCAGATCAACTTGACAAACCACACACTCATTAAACTGATTGACCACTTAATATAACATTAAAAGTACACATATAACCACAGGCTCCATTTACCACTACCATTTCCTCCCAGATCTGACCCACAATCACTGTCCAGGCCATCCCTGCCATTCCTCCCCCCCTCCCCTGGAAAAAAGAAAAATAGCCACTCCTCTAACACCTCTATCTACATACAAGACAATTTCACTAACACTCTCTCTCTCTCTCTCTCTCTCTCTCTCCCCCTCACACACACACACACACACACACACACACACACACACACACAAAATTGTTTCATAGGTTGGCAACACTCACAATGTGAACGAAAACAAATGAATAGGCATAAACACTGCGGCAGTGATGAATGAAAACAGTTAAGAAAGTCAATTATAAGTAATGCAGCACAGGAAATAATGCAAAATGCCAAAAACTGCAGATGGGAAATGAAGCCTGTCGACACCAACCACTGCTAGCGAGAGGGGAAGGAGCAGATTATGTACAGAAAACCGTAAGTAGCTTGCAAACTAACTTAATAAAGAAAACACTGTTTTTAACCTAAAAGAATCAAAAAATAAATGTGCAAACGTGTGTACCCAATTTACAGAATACTACAGGAGATGCTTTGTAAATAAAAATGAAACACGTCTGGTGTAATTCTTTTTAGTTACATTGCAGTCAGCTCAAGGCAGATAACCTATAATAACAGATGTTAACAGCTGCTGCAGAAGATGGCCACGCAAACAAACGTAACAACAAGATTTCTTTTCAGATGGATGGAGAGCCAACAGCTATGCAGAAGACACTGCTCCTGTAGCCTGTAGCCACAAAAAAATCCGCCACTAACTCAACCAGTGCGCACTTTTGAGCACAGACAACATAAGGCAGAACAGTCCGTAGACGCACGGATGTAAGCACCTGCACACCACCAAGAGATCAGTTTGTTAGTGAACCTGATGATGTCAACAGAGTTCTTCACCCACACATTGTGCCTGTCAGACACCAAGAACCAGAAGATCAGTGTACATAAAATAACTTGGCCTACAGTTACACAGATGCTGCAGTAGGGGCGCCAACAATGGTAGTGCTATGAGCATCGCTGTGAACAGCCATCGCATTGTGGGGGAAGTGCAGGTCAACAACTGAAGCCTACACATAAGCATCATTTACTATGATACTGTCAGTATGAAATACAGAACATATTCCAAATGGAGAATGTGTCTGTTTACTAATTATTTATTTATTTAGCTATCAGGTTCCATGGGACAGCTACTTGGTTATGGAATAATCCAGTACATAGTTACGGAATGCTGATTAGAAAATTTATAAACAACAGAATAAAGGAATCAATAAACCATGGAAAAGATTGAGAGAGAATACAAACAAATAACAACACAAAGCAAAGTTCTTAACTTCAGCAAGGAAATCCTGTATAGAACAGAAGATGTGTAACACATGGAAACTTTTCAACTTGGATTTGATACTTGGAGTATATCACTCAAATTTTTTCTCAGCTCTGCTGGAAGCCTACTGAAAATAAGGCCTGCTGAAAACTGCAAACTTTTTTATACAACTACTGGCACATTCCTGTAGGGCCATGATGACTGCTGCAGTCCACAGAAGTAAAAATATTTTTACCTCTGTGGCTCTTGGTTATAATATGACGGAAAAAAGAAAATCACTGGCTATTTCTAAAATACTGTCATCAACTTCAAAACCACATTTTCTAGCAGCTCCAAAATTTCTTCATCAGTTGACCTGTACCGCATTTTACAACACCGCAAAAACAAATGTGTGGGAACAGATCATACCAGTAATATGTTTCTCAAGTTACGTAGTACTTAATGGAAGAAGGAACATCCACCTTGGGGCTCTCTGAAGTACTAAAAGGGTCAACAACTGACTTCAACCTGTCACTGCTCAGTAATACTGCATCATGAAGTAACAACCAGGTAATCCACGCTCAAGAGATTCTTCAAGAGCTGACTGATACAGAAATCACAATGCAACCACAATTTCTATGGACAGTGATAAGGGTTTGTTAAGGAAGTGGTATCCAAGTGCATATTGTTTTTCTGTCAGTTGTTTGCTGAGTGAGTCAATACTGTCAGCAACAAATTCATGTACAATGATGGCAGAGTTAGAATTTCAAGACATCTGAACAACAGTATACACAAAATTGACAAACTGACACAACAAATCAGTCTGACTGCATTTTTCTGCGCTCAGCATATTCTTCATGAAATCACAGACCAGCCCCAAAACAAAACACCAAATGATGTAATAAGAGTGGAAGCAACCATAATAAGCAAGCCTTTGTGTTTACCTGTCAGTGACACCAGAGATCATTCTCACAGCGTATATAGCAGTATTCAGTTTCTGCACATCATCTTTATGATGATACTTCAGTGCTAAGAATTTAAAATGGTCTACTTGATTGATCGTTTGACCACCTTAAGACAATAAAACTTAGTTTCCTGCAGAGTTCTGTGTCAGAAACTGTATGCATACTGTATTACCTAAAAATAAAATTTTCTGGTTGTTCTTCCATGCCTTTCCAAAGTAGTGAAGACCTGTGGAAATACCTGTTGCTATGTTTTCTCCCTGCCTTATTTATTATCTTTATCGAGTGACTGGAATAGCTAGCAGTTACTGCAGCTCTCTAGAGTATAGGTTTTACTGAGATTTTTGCTTCCTCATTTGCCTCTTCCAACAAAAATTTAATGGCACTGCGTATCAACACACATGCCTGATTTTGAAGAACTTTTACTGTACCTATGATGTGAGAACACTTGCAGCTCATACTATGTAGTAGAGAGATAGCAACAAGAATGTTCTAAGTGGGCAGGTCAACAGATGACAGTCAACTGCAGCAGTCACACCTTCTGAATAACCTGGCAGAAAATCCAAAGAGATTCTGGTCATATGTGAAGTATGTTAGCAGCAAGAAACAATCAATGCCTTCTCTGTGTGATAGCAATGGAGATACTATCGAAGACAGTGCTACCAAAGCAGAGTTACTAAACACAGCCTTCCATAATGCCTTCACAAAAGAACACGAAGTAAATATTCCAGAATTCGAATCGAGAACAGCTGCCAAAATGAGTAACGTAGAACTAAATATCATCGGAGTAGTGAAGCAACTTAAATCACTTAATAAAAGCAAGTCTTCTGGTCCAGACTGTATACCAATTAGGTTCCTTTCGGAGTATGCTGATGCATTAGCTCCATACTTAACAATCATATACAACGGTTCGCTCGACGAAAGATCCATACCCAAAGACTGGAAAGTTGCACAGGTCACACCCATATTCAAGAAAGGTAGTAAGAGTAGTCCACTAAATTACAGACCCATATTGTTAATGTCGATATGCAGCAGGATTTTAGAACATATACTGTGTTCAAAAATTATGAATTATCTCAAAGAAAACGGTCTATTGACACACAGTCAACATGGGTTTAGAAAACACCGTTCCTGTGAAACACAACTAGCTCTTTATTCACATGAAGTCTTGAGTGCTATTGACAAGGGATTTCAGATTGATTCTGTATTTCTGGATTTCCGGAAGGCTTTTGACACTGTACAACACAAGCGGCTCGTGGTGAAATTGCGTGCTTATGGAATATCGTCTCCATCATGTGACTGGATTTGTGATTTCCTGTCAAGACAGGTCACAGTTCGTAGTAATTGATGGAAAGTCATCGAGTAAAACAGAAGTGATCTCTGGCATTCCCCAAGGTAGTGTTATGGGCCCTTTACTGTTCCTTAACTACATAAACAATTTGGGAGACAATCTGAGCAGCCGTCTTCGGTTGTTTGCAGATGATGCTGTTGTTTATCGACTAATAAAGTCATCAGAAGATCAAAACAAACTGCAAAACGATTTAGAAAAAATATCTGAAGGGTGCGAAAAGTGGCTGTTGACCCTAAATAAAAAAAAGTGTGAGGTCATCCACATGAGTGCTAAAAGGAACTCATTAAACTTCAGTTACACGATAAATCAGTCTAATCTAAAAGCTGTAAATTCAACTAAATACCTAGATATTACAATTACGAACAACTTAAATTGGAAGGAACACATAGAAAATGTTGTGTGGAAGGCTAACCAAAGACAGCATTTTACTGGCACAAAACTTAGAAAATGTAACAGACTTACTAAGGAGACTGCCTACACTACGCTTGTCCGTCCTCTTTTTAGAATACTGCTGCGTGGTGTGGGATCCTTACCAGATAGGACTGACGGAGTACATCGAAAAAGTTCAAAGAAATGCAGCATGTTTTGTATTATCGTGAATTATGGAAGAGTGTGTCACAGAAATGATACAGGATTTGGGCTGGAAATCATTAAAACAGAGGGGTTTTGCATTGCGACAGAATCTTCTCACAAAATTCCAATCACCAACTTTCTCCTCCTAATGCGAAAATATTTTGTTGACACCAACCTACATAGGGAGGAACGATCACCACGATAAAATAAGGGAAATCAGAGCTTGTACAGAAAGATATAGGTACTCATTCTTTCCGCGCGCTATACAAGATTGGAATAATAGAGAATTGTGAAGGTGGTTCGACTAACCCTCTGCCAGGCACTTAAATGTGATTTGCAGAGTATCTGTGTAAATGTAGATGTAGGCTGGTGTCACACAGCACTCACAATGAAAATGCGTTCCTGCACTGGTGCCACATTTTGTTGAGTGAGCTCAATATTTTCCTCTATTAAGGCATTAATACAAACAAGCTTACAGTTATCTACCACTTTATTCTTTGTCTAAACAGAAATAAAATGTTATGAAGAAATTAGGAATGGATGCATGAAATGTGTTTAAACTGATTTGTTTTCTTCCTTGATCATCAACATGAACATCAATTTGGATAGGGATTACTGGAGACTGGGATATCACCTTTCTGCTTTGACCAATGTCAGCACCAAGCTGAAAACCCGTTTTCAGCATACCCGACACTGCGACCAAAACATTGACCATAACATCCACAAAAATGCAAATACCGTGCGAACCAATACAATGATTAAACTGAATGAAATTACTGGGACAACTGTGGGAAAAAGGGCAGTTTTGGGCTGGTAAAAACTAAAAATTCAATAATAAAAGCAACAACACTGTTCAAGACACAACACTCAAAACTGCCAAAAAGTAACAGTAAAACCATACAAAACACATCATAAGATCATGGTCAGCCAATCCCCAGTTAACCTATATAGCTCAACCCTAGACCATGAGACCAATAAACCTTAACCTCCCTCCCCCCCCCCCCCCCCCCCCACAACTAAAAAAAACAGGTACCCCCAATCTGCAGTTCAACAACATAGCTCATCCCTAGATCAGGATACCAACAACACCCTCCCCCAACAACAGAAGCTGGTATGTTAATCTACAGTACACCTAAACTCTTCAACCCTATAGTAAAAGTGCACTTATGGTACTCACACTTTTCTGGGGTCGACCGAAGCGTTCGATCCCACCCGTCGGCTTTGACCCGTGATGTAAGGCTGTTGTGGTGTGTGATGTCATGACGGCGCGGAGTTTGGTTTGTGAGTGTGGCGTGTTTGCAGGTGTCGTCGTGTTATTGTTCATGGTGCCCTCTGGTGGTGCATTTAGGGGTTTCGTGTTGTGCGGTGTAATGGGTTCAGTTTGATCTTACTCATTCTAGTGACTTGTTTGCATTTTGGCTGTGTTTCGAGCAGAATTGGTTTCAGTGAGTTAACGATTAAGTGGTTTTGTGTGAAAGTTATTGTAGTGCTGTTTGCTGTAGGTTGTGTGTTAATTTGAGTAAATTAATTTGTTGCTGTTTTTGTTAGGTATGGATATGAAGGATAAAATCAATAGTATTCGCTTGAATGTAATGATGGGCAAGATTCCATTGGAGCTCATTAAATTTTTGCAGCTCTTTGTTTGACAGCGCTGGTCGTCAAGTGCTCTATTTGTGGCATGAAATTAGACTGGCCAAAGTTCTGGCATCTCGGACCAGGGACGGTCATATGTGGCATTGCCGTAAGGATGGCCTGTGGCGCTCGATACGTCGCAGTTCCTGGTTTGAGAAGGTCTAGGTTGGGTATGCACGAGATTGTATTGATGACTTATTACTTTTGTTATAGATCCTCACATAGTTTTTTGCACGCATGAGACTGGCATTGAGTGAGAGGAGTGTGCTTGACTGGTTTTTCGTTTTGTCGTGAAGTATTTTCTGAGTTTATTACGTACAGGGGTAAGTTGGGTGGGCCTGGGGTTGTGGTTGACGAGTCACAGTTTGGGAAAAGGAAGTATGGGAGGGGTAAGTCTGTGGTTGTCTCTGGGTGTGGGGGCTGCTGTAAAAGCAGTGGGTGTTCCAAATGTGTTTTCAGGGTTGTGGAGAGGCGGTCCAATGTGGAATTAGTGGGATTAATTGATGGAGTTTATAGAACCGGGTTCCACTATAGTTTCAGATGCCTTTTCTTCTTATAGGGGGTTGGGTGAGAGGGGGTAACAATCATTTAGTTGTTAACCATAGTTTAGAGTTTAAAAATTATGAGACGGGGGCTTGTACAAATACTGTAGAGGGGATGCGGAGGGCTGTTAAGTCAGTTCTTGGGAGGGGGAAGAGACGCACTTCCAACCTTCAGTCTCATTTAGATGAGTGCTGTTGGCCATTTTTTTTTTTTTTTTTTTCCCCCTTTAAGGACAATTAGTAAGATGTACATGCCAAGGTGGTTGGTTAGGGTGGTTTGGGTGGTGGCTGTGGCTCGGGGGGGGGATTTAGTTGTTGGTACTGTTTGCGAGGGGAGGTGGAAGTGTGTTGGTTTGTGATTTAGTTGTGAAGGATCTATTTTGGTTGCAGTTTTTGTTGAGTTGTAGTGTGTGACTGAGATTTTTTTATTTTGCGTTTGGTTTTTGTTTATAGGTATTTTATTTTGGGGTGAGGGGGGAGGTTGGGTTGGAGTGTGGGTGGGTTAGGTCTTTCTTTTGGTTGTGTACTTTTAACGTTTTTTGTGTGTGTGTGTGTGTGTGTGTGTGTGTGTGTGTGTGTGTGCGCGAGATTGTGGTGGCCGACCTAGGACCTAGGTTGCGGCGCCGGAACTTTTGTTGTGTAAGTTTTTATTTTTCTTGTTCTTAGTGTATTTGTTGTGTGTTGGGTCAAGGGAAGTGTTCCATTACAATATGTGGTTGTGGCTGTTGATGTTCTGGTATTGGGAGTTGCTGTTGAGCTATATAGGTCAAGGGAAGTGTTCGATTCGAATTTGTGGGATCGGGAGATGCTGTTGAGCTATGTAGGTCAAGGAAAGTTTTCGATTCCAATTTGTGGGATTGGGAGCTGCTATTGAGCTACGTAGGTCAAGGGATATGTCCAATTCCAGAGGATATTGTGTTTAGTGGAATTTGGGGAGTTTTATGTTGTCAGTTTTTTCCGTCTTTTGTGTGATTTTGTATGCGGGTGTGTATCTAAATTTGTTTATATTTAGTTTGTCCCCACCCAGAAACCCCTAATTTCCCACACTTGTCTCGTTAGTGTCATTAGGTTTTTTGTGGAACGTGTGTATGTTGGTTTTTCAATGTATTTTCGTGTTTGTTGTTATGTTTACGTAATGACGTCATAGGTGCCATGTTGGAGTCGTGGTGTATGGTCATTTCCGCCATATTTGTGACGTCATGGGTCAAAGCAGATGGGTGGAATCGGACACGTCTGTATTTCCCTTTTCTGTGATGTGTGTGCAGTTGGTAAATATGTGCGGTGAATGATGAATCAGAGAACAAGAAGGCAGAACCCTTGAGAAAACAGTTTATGATAATTATTGAATTGATTCACTGTCTTTTTTTTTTCATTAAATCATGAGAGAAGTTAGGTGGATCAATGTTTATTAATAATAGAGCCATACATTTGACATATTAATAAACACTGAGCCACCTACCCTCTCCCATGATTAATTAAAAATGTTGATCTACATACTTAGTGGTTATGTAGGCACCTAAGAAAATAGCTTAAATTTTATGACATATTCTGTTTTATATGACAAACATTCTAAACAATACATCTGATTCTTCCACCACGTAATGTCATACACTCCACATCATGACAACTTTAGCACATTAAATGACAAAAACATACCTCTCAAACACATTGTCACCACATAATTAAACTGGCACCACTTCATACACCACACCCTCTACAGCAACATTTCACCTCCACTCCAAAACAAACACATCGTGGCTCGATGGTGTCACACAACTGAACGTGACGAATTCAGGAGTTGTATATGGGTTTCATTGGTGCTCGTTTCACTTGCAACAATTTAAGCTGTGTTATTACATCCAAACTAACTCATAACCTCAGAAATTGTGACATATTCAGGAAAAAAGCAACTTTTTATGATAACCATGATACAAGATTGAGCAACTCTCACTGGTTACCGTATATTACCACGAATTGGCTGTGACCCATGATGATAAACTGCTATGGCAGCACACAAAACAGCAGCTGGTACACCCTACATGCAGTTAGTACATTATCTCTATAGGATGTTAAATTCCTGGGCATACCTCAAGCTTGTAATTACATGTCTCAACACAATACTTTGGTTATTGACTTCATGAGTCTAGTTTGAATCCAGGTGCTGAGTGCATCTAAAATCAGCATATTATCTTTGCCTTCACTTCTCTTCACAAAACATGAGACCCTCAAACCCTAGGATCTAAGTGGCCTGAGAAACTCTACTCTATGCTGATAAGATGAGCAGCAGTGTAAATCAATTATTTCACTTGTACAATCAATATGACCATCTATAATAACTGACAGTTGTTCACCATTTTCACACCGTGTGTGTGTGTGTGTGTGTGTGTGTGTGTGTGAGTGAGTGACACTGGGTATGTTCACCGAGAATATCAATGTGCTCACCAAAGAAGATAACATACACAACCAAGTAAACAAGAAATGAAAGTGGTATTAAATTATACTTGTACTGTAGAAATGTGAATATTCATATTGCTTACATTTATCTTTTTCTATTAAATCAATGAGAAATTTGTCTTTTGTTAGGTTAGCATCACCAAAATAAAATTCCATTTGGTTTTTCAGTGCTTTGTATATACGCTTCTTTCTGCGTCGAACTTCGTCTTCAGGCTTCCGACGGTGTTCTTCTTCAACTGTTACTGTCATGTTATCATCTATGTCTGCCTGTAGACAAAAGAAACAACAAAGATGAAGAGAATTTCAACATACACAGCAATGGAGATAAGTAACTTCCACAAAAAGTTTGTGTAGGCTTTATTGATGATTAACTATCATAATTACCTAAGGCAGTTGCAATTAATACCATCAAATGTTAGTTTCCAAGATAACAAAATGCAAGGCCTTAAAAAGGCCTGCAAAACACAAACAGGATAACATTACCCATCAAGCTCTGTCAAAACTTCCTTAGAGAAGTAATGTATGGCGATCTTGCTCTCAGTGGCACCCCCCTACTTCAACTCCTTTTACCAGGAGGAAGCCCTATAGAATATACAATAATTGTTAGGTAATCTAAAAAGGTAGACTACTGATTACCACTTTCGCGAAGTGACAACTATACAAAATTGCTAAAAACGCTCTTTCTTTTTCTCAGAATCTAATGCAAGATGATATCAGGACACGAAAGTCATTACATAAATGATATCGGTAGCGTAATCCGACATATCACTTTGTGACAACTTCGCACGCAGCTTCAAAAGAATGTACAGGGAACTGTAATTACATTCTGGAGTATACTTACGAGAGGCTGAGAAGAGCCACAACTTCTCTGAGCGACGCAATCACGGAAATTTCTGAACTACATATTACAGTCGTTACATCTCCCGCGTCTCTAAAGAACAACATGACAATCTCACATTGTGCACTAGATTTTAAAACGCCGAATGTTGTCAACGAACACCACACACACAGTACACGGCCAAGTGTTATACTCCTCTTTACACAACGAATCAGAAACGAAGAAAATTTGTTCAGAAACATCTCACACAACACGTTAATTTCCCAATGCTACACTCATCATTAAGGATATACAATTATAGCTGAACGCATGGGAACATGACAGTTTGGTCTCTAAGTTCTTTAATTTGCATGAACTAGTGGGCAATAAATTAGAAAAAAACTACGAACTATATCACACATACCATCACTTCGACTCCTCAATACCGGATGACAACACTACGATACAGCACACGATGTACAGTGTTTACTAACACCGAATAAGTAGCAAAGAGCTTATCGCTAAAACGTCGTGCTGACCAAAGATGTTGGAATCCTTGAGACCGAGACAGTGAGACACAATAGACGTTGAAAATTTGCACAAGCTTGTATGTCCATACCTCCAGAATAATGCGCTAGTGATGGACAACTTGAGTAATATGTAAGCCTAGGCTTGCGCTATGGTGGTCACTGTCAATTAAGTTCTTCTGGGCTGTTGACAGCATTGTCTATGAATAAAATTGTCTTACGTTTCGGTCACTACTGCAAGTGGCTGTCCTCAGGGCTTCGTGCTCAGCTGACAGCTAAATGAGAGAGACTTTAAATCTTATATAGTAGCGGAGGAAGTTGTTTACGTAATTTGATGGGGTACGTAGGATTGGGGGGGGGGGGGGGGGGGAGGGTGTTGGGCCTTGTTTATTGGCTTCATATTATTCCTTGTCATTGGTGGATAAAGAAGTGTTTGATTGGTGTTTTTTTATCTTTATTCACCAAAACCAATATTATACAAAGTAACCCACCATCTAAGACATTAGTGGGTCGAAGTAACATACAAAATTCATAATTATCAAGTAGCATGTACCAAAATTTTATCTACTTATTGTTAGTATTAACTACAGGATGGAAGGTTAGCTACTCTATGGGCATGCCTACTATTTGACCTACTATTAACCTATTATGCTATCTACTCTACCCTACTCTACTAAGCTACATCCTGCAGCGTTACATGTGTGCCAGCAAAATACAAACCTACTATCTCTTGGCCATGCCCACCAAACTAATCCCAGTGGGCGCGCCCCTGGCACTGGGCTGGCCTTAATGGAATATCGCTGCAGGTCTTTTAAGAATATCCTAGAATCTATTTCCTACTAATAATTTTAACTACTGAGTCATAATTAGTGTGCTGTATCTATAATCGGTAAGTTCGCACCCTCCCCTTAGTCCTGGACGCGACGGATCCCGAACGTCACGGCGGTCGGCCAGTACGCGTCCTGGCGGAATGGGATAGGTCTGTAATGTCACGTTTTTGCTCTTCTGTTACTCTATCTCCCTACGGTATTCTCTCAAGACCTTGGCGGATACCTCCCTGGCTAGTCTGTCGATTATAGTGAAGGTAACCGGGTTCCTGATTAGATGGAAGATATCTGTGTTTGGCAGTGAATTCCTTAAGTCTGTGGCAACGTCATCGAAAATGGGACACTCCTAGACCACGTGGTCCGGTGTACCTATCCCGGCACCACAGTCACATGAGGGAGTCGCTCTTTTCCCGAAAAGATATGCTGGGTACGGGCCATGCCCCGTGAGGAAGTGCAGCAGTCCCTTACTAGGCTAGAAATGCTTCATTCTTAATCGTTCGTGGATGTTTGGTAAAAATTGGTATGTTCTTCTCCATGTCTCATCCCCATCCCAGATCTCTAGCCCTAATTCCATTCACCTTCTTTTGATTGATCGTTTATCCCCCACTCGAATCCCCACGATGTCTTCAGTTTTTTCAATCTGCCCCTTTTTTACCCAGTATCATGCAGCCTGCTCACTGATTTTTACATCTAGGGGGCACAACCCCATGAGAATTAACAATGCTCACCCAAGGGATGTACGGTAGGATCCGACTGAACGCAATAGCACGTTCTGCTGCACTCTCTTCATGGCCATAGCAGGAATGACCCTCATGAGCCTGTGAGCCCAGACTCCGGACCCGTAGCCCACAATGGAGGTGAGGATTGTATTGTGATACAACTTTATGAGGTTTGGGGGAAGATGGAATCGCCTATGCCCTATCGTGATGAGGTTATTTAGGACCTCTAATGACCTATGAGTTGTATCTTCAATGTATGGGGCGAAGCTCCATTTCTCATCTAGTATTACTCCTAAGTATCGTGGTTCTCGACGACGTATTACCGGTGTGCCATCTATTCTGACTGTGGGGTTTCTGGTCAGTTGGCCTTTTAAGAGCAAATAGGGTGATTTATTTGGTGTAACTTTTTGTTTGGTTCTGTGGCACCATTGTGATAATATGGTCATGGTTCTTTCTATTTTGGGTTCAAATTCCTTTCGGCTACGGCCGCCAACCAACAGGAGGAGGTCGTCAGCGTAGGCTATCACCTCTAGCACATCTGCACTGTTCTCCAAGGTGTCAAGGAGAGGCTCCATATTGACATCCCAAAAGAGTGGCCCCAGGACAGAGCCCTGTGGACACCCCTTCGTTATCTTCTTCTCACTCTCCCGCTAGGGGATGATAGCAAGACCTCCCTATCCATACAACAGCTCCCAAGACATCCATATAGCGGCCCTGGACACTTCTTCTCTCGTAGGTGGGAGAAGAGCGAAGGCCACCACAGGTTGACAGGTTGTCGAAGGCGCCACTGATGTCTACCATGATGCCAACTATGTACTTATGTGTGGGCGACCTGCAGACCTCAGTCGCCATGGCGATTGCATCAGACGCTGAACGCCCCGGCCAGAAGTCGAATTGCCTACTGCTCATCCCACAGAGCACCTGGTGTGCCATCAGCCTGTCAGCCAGCAACTTCTCCAGCAATTATCCAAGCAGATCCAACAGACATATCAGTCTGTAAAATTTGACTTCTTTAGGATCTTTATCCTCCCCCTTTTTAATAATTACAAAGTTAGCCTGTTTCCAGATGGTTGGAAACGTCCTGACGCTCAGTGCCTCGTTGTAGATTCTTGCTAGAGGTGTTACTAGTTGAGGAGCGAGGTATTGCACCACCTCCGCTTTGATGCCGTCTGGTCCTGCAGCTTTACCTCTTTTAAGTGATTTGATGTGCGTCGCCACCTCGTTCTCTGAGAATGGGTACACTGCAGTATTATTTTGGTACACTTCTCGAAGAGTCTGCCTAATTAGTCCTTGTTCTTCAGTGTCCTTGTCTTCCTTGTCATCCGGAAGCAGGGACTGGAGAAGGACCTCAGCAGTTTCCTGCCATGACCCTGTCATCCGATTCCCATCCCTAATAATTGACTGTACCATAGGCGACCGAATCTTTTCTCTATCTATTTTGTATGGTGTGCCCCAGGGGTCTATAGCCAATATATGGACGTATTTTTCCCAGCTCTGGAGTCTAACCTTTTGAGTTCCCTTTGGAACTCTTCCTTCGGATTCCTCTAAATTTGTAGCAGTCTCTTCCCAGAAGACACTTCGCTGATAGTACCTCCTCGCCCTCCTGACCGGCTGATGCATCTGCCCTAGTTCGCCGGAACATGGTGACGGGGAGACCGTCCCGTCATGGCCCTCCTACTGGTTGGCATTGCTGCCTTCACCGCTCTAGCAATGGCACTTACTAGGTCTTCAGCGTGCTTGTCGACATCTTCATCACTGTCTGGCCACGTCCGGATGACAAACTCTCTCGCGAGGCGCTCCCAGTCTGTTTTGTTATAATTGAACTGACGCTCTCTATCAGTAAGCTCAAAGGTGATTACAGAATGAGATTTTCACTCTGCAGCGGAGTGTGCGCTGATATGAAACTTCCTGGCAGATTAAAACTGTGTGCAAGACCGAGGCTCGAACTCGGGACCTTTGCCTTTTGCGGGCAAGTGCTCTATCAACTGAGCTACCCAAGCACGACTCACGATCCATCCTCACAGCTTCACTTCTGCCAGCACCTCGTCTCCTACCTTCCAAACTTTACAGAAGCTCTCCTGCGAACCTCCCGAATTCGAGTCTCGGTCCAGCACACAGTTTTAATCTGCCAGGAAATTTCAAAGGTTATTAGATTATGATTACATGTCGTGACTTGGTTTCTTACCGTCCAGTTTTGCAAGTGACTGGCAATATTAGGTGATACTAATGTTAAGTCAATGTTTGTTCCTTCTCCTCCACCTCCAGTATAGGTGGGGGTATTTCCTGCTCTGTTAGCCACCAAGTACTGCAAAGACATGATTGTTTCCTCCATCTTCTCCCCTCTTCCATCCCGAGTGCCACTGTATCACAGGGGGGACTTCACGTTGACATCTGCCACCACCACTATCCTTCGACCTCTCAATGCCGTGGTTATCTGCACTAGTTGGTCGAGGTACACTTCAATTTCGTCACCATACTGGAAGTACATATTTACTAGGTGTATAACTCCCACGGGCGTCTGGAGTTCGACAACAATACAATGTTAGTCTGAGAGGTGCGCAAGCACTGTGATTCTTAAAGCTTTATTTATTACTATGATGGTGGCTTTAGGATCATTGCCGAAGCATACTGTTTGCCAGTTCACGGCAGCGAAAGCTATATTTCCCGCAAGAGAGATGGCTCCTGTAGACAGAGTAAGACTCATCTCCTCCACCACTCTTCGGGGCTCCTGCATGACCAGTCTACTGTTGTGCGTATTTAGTTGTCCCAGCTGTATCATGGCAGTCATGGAAAGTACGTGTGAACATATGAATCTGGGAAGGCCTTTCTACAGTCATATGCTATCCTACCATTAGCTGAGACAGCCTGATTGTAGATCTCATCAAGGTCAAATTTCTCATTCCTTCTTTGAAATACCTATTTGACAAGGTCACGCAGGGCGCCAAAGTCAGTTGGGAAATTCATGGTCTTTAACTGTATTCTTTCGACAGCCTCCATGGCCGAGAAGGTGACTTTACGTCCGTCCTGATGCCCCACCAGCACTAAGTGCCTTAGTGCTGTGGTCAGGACAGCTGGCTCCTCCAGACGGGATAATTGCAGAGCGAGTTCTAAGTTTGGATAAATCCTAACAGGATCTACCTCCAGGCGTTTGACCAAGGGTCGATCTGAGGTAGCTGTGGCATTCGTGTGCTCACTGCGTTCACTTGCAGTGGTTCTTCAGATGTGGAGCTAGTTTTTGCAGATGTCAATTGGCCCATCATAGCAGGACACCTTGCTTTTAATGCCCGATCTTCTGGCAATCTCAAGTTCCGGGGGGGGGGGGGGGGGGGTGGCCACCTGTTCCCATGGATCTGTCTGGACGCACACGTCCACCATTCCTTCTCTTCCTGTTTTGCTTTCTGTGACAAAGGTTAGGAATTGTTTGAATTTGACAGCCCTAGCCGCATCCCTGCGCCTCTTCCCCCGGGGACTTTCTTTTTGGCATCCTGCGCACTAGTGCCGTTTCAGCCATAATCGGCCCTCGAAATCAATCTCTGCTCCAACATCCTGTAGGTTGGGCATTTCCTCCCTGAGGCGTTACATGTCCTTTTCCCTCTTTTGACACATGGAATACAAATTCCAGATCTTGTGCAGTTCTTCTTTATATGATCTTCTGCTCCACATCTGGGGCAAGCTGGCTTCCGATCACAGTATTTGTGGATATGATCAAGGTCTCCACAATTGTGACAGTGAGGCACCACCAAGTAGTCCCGCACGTTAATGGCATGCCCATAGACGTAAGCTTCTTACACATGGATCCTGATACTTCTGCTACATGGTGTACTACATCCCTGTCTCTCGGGCCTGTCCTGAATCTTAGTTTGAACTCGTTTTTAAATTGTTGGTCTGTCATATTGTCAACGTTTTAGCTTTTAATCGTTTCAAAAGTTCACTGCTGTCCATTGTGACAGGTACATCGTACACGTTCACAAGTGGGTTCCTCTTTTTGGGAGGTTCGCACTTGTCTCCTTACATAAGTTTTGATTGTTCAAGATTTTATTTCTGTCCTCTTCTGTAGCCACATCTACAATAACTACATTCCTAGTTGCTTTTATCTTATAACCTTGATTTTCACCTTGATTGGATTGACCATTGTGGTGAAGATTTCCTGCACTTTTTTTGTGTCTTGGCCGGGCAGCAGTCTTAAGTGTCCGATTTCTGTGACACCTTCGCAATGGTTTCTTTCGTGGTTTGCGTCTTCGGTACAGCCTGAGCTACTACTCCTGCCCATGTCTTAACTGGTTGTCTTCGCAGCCTGAAGTTCTCTCCTTGTAATTCTACAACTCGCCCCTCAAGCCTCGCGTGAGCAATCGCCCAAGAGGCGAGCTCATTTTTCAGTGTTAATATCGCTGGTTGACTGATTTTCCCGTTTTTAACGTTGGACTCCAACAGTTGTGTAATTCTGTTGTATCTATCACTTACGCTTTCGTCGATCTGCTCCATGTCCCTTAATGGGTCGGGAGCAGAAGGCATTGAAGCTCTCACAGACGCACACAAATCGCTTGTCTCTAGTTCGGCCATGATTGACAAGTGATAAAAAGGGGGTTTGGAGCCCGTGTCTAAAACCTGGACCAGCTCCTCTGGCATGGGGGGGGGGGACTAAAAATGCAGATTACCCACCAACCTCATCCATAGGTCAAGGACACCTCTGAGCTGCCGGGTTCAGCACACCATTGCCAGTATACTGGTCTTCTTCAGTGGCCCCGTCATCGACGATTTCTCCCAGTGTTCACTGGCAAGTGTTCCCTGTACTCTGGAGAAGTGGATGCACTCCTCGTCCTTCGCCACCTACTTGCCCGGGCTTCCACCTAAAGGCCTAGGACCCGCTCCTACTCAGGTGGCGGGTCGGTCACCCAGTCGTTCGACTGTCTGGACCCAGCTAACCTGGCCCAGGCGATATCACCACCCCCTGGGTTTGGCAGAACACGCCCCGGTTACCCGCGGGCGTGGCGAAGCAAACTTGCCGACTTGTGCCGAGGTCCCACGCGGACGAACGAGGTCGCCGGCATGCAGACCACCTGCTGGTCTGTGGCCTGCGAATAGAGAGAGGGACATATGGTCAGTCCCTCAGACACAGCTCCCCCTGTGCCACGCACCCTTCGCTTTCGCCTTGGGTTGGGAGCGTTTAACGTCCTACTTTGACAGGAGCTTAATGTCAACCCTCACCATTCCACAGCCTGGAGATGTTATGAAATTGTGATGATGTGATGATTATGATGTTATGGCCCAGGTCTTATGTTGTGGAGTTTGATATCATCGTGAGGGTGCGGCACTCAATCTAAAGTTACATTCTCCGGAGGGGCTCCACACGTACTGGGGGATCATGGCCGACCATGTCTCACCCACCGCTTTTGATAATTCACGGTGGGCCAGTGAGGATTGCACCCAGTTAAGGGCTAGCCTTTCAACGTCATGCATGGATGGCCCTTCCCGTGTTATCTTCACCCCATCTAAAGGGGTTACTGAGTGCCGGGGCCACGTCAAGGCCACGGGATAGGACATTACGGTCCCCATCCCACTCAGGTTCCTCTGAGCCTCAAGGGTACTTCAGAACAATCTGAAGATTCCTAGGAATCAGAGGGTCTCCTGGCGGTTTTATCCCAGTTATGGAAGGCAACACACCTCCCCCAGGTGGCGCCATGCAGACCACTTTCCCGTGCGATTGGTGTTTACATTATTTCTTGCCTTTGGTGGAAATAAGGCGAATTAGAAACAGGCGGTAACTGTGCCGTTGTGCTGTTTACTTGTTGCCAGGCGCAGGCTACAGCGTGCCTGTGCTCTGGGTATGTACGACTGTCGCGGTCTCCAATGCGCCTGTTTTAGTTGATTTGTGCGCGCTGTCCTCAAATAGCGTTGCCACTGCTGTCAACCAAGACCAGTGGAGCCTGTACTCGTCCTTTCTGTTCATGCTGGTGGGCCGGTTAGCTATTTCTATCGCCTCTCTAATCTTTCTCCTCGCTATACACGGCCGTTTCGCCAGTATGCGGGTTTCACGAAATATTGTCTCTTTATCGCACTCATCCACGCATTCCGCCACTACTGATCTGGTGCATCGTCCCAGATGGATATAGCTTTCATGCTCTGCAATTCATGTGCTGATCGGCCGCCTCATTCCACTTACATACGCCAGTCCACATTCTCAACCAATTTCGTAGACTCCTGCAGTGTTTAGAATGCTCTGCAATTCCCGTGCTGATTGGCTGCCTCACCTCACCTACATACTCCAGTCCACATTCGCAACCAATTTCGTAGACTCCTGTGGATTATAGCTTGTCGACCGCATCTTTCACTAAGTGATTTGTTTTGTTATTACTACAAAAGATTGGCTTGATGCCGGCTTTGCAGAGAATTTCCCCACATGTTCAGTAACCTCTTGTACATATGGTAATAGGACTATGTCTTGTGCTTCCTTGTGCTCTTCCCTGTTGCTGTCATCCTTTATCATCATAGTTTTATACATCATATTCTATTAAATTCTGCAAACAGTTTCCTCCTCTACTATATAAGATCTAAAGTCTCTTTCATTCAGAATTCAGGTCAGCACAAATCCCTGAGGAAGCCACATCCAATAGTAGTAAAAACACCAGACAATTTTACTTATTGACAACGTGGTCAACAGCCCAGAAGAATTTTATTGACAGTAACTTGAGTTGTCGTACTAGCACTATGTGCAGCCAGTTGTCACAAAGAAAATTAAGGCCAATACACACTGTCCGTCAAGTCACGTAATCTCCATCCTGTCAAAACATTCTGCAATGTATTTCAAATAGCAGCATCCACAGACGTCATCCGTCTGTTGTTAATCGTGTGACCCCCAAGCTCATTCCCTCCCAGTACATGGCCATACCCAGATGTCCATATTCTTTTCATTGTGGTTGATATCAGTTGTTCGTTATTCGTTATTTGATATAAACAGTTTTGTTTCGTTATTTCCTTCTCTTAAAACTTATAATATATGACGAAATATTAATTGAAGTAGTGAGGTAGCAGCCTGAATTTTACGATATGAGCATATTAGGTTACTTGCCCTCTACTACATTTAGGAAGTGAATTTTTATACATACTGGTATCGTATTTAATATTTTACAATGAAATTGACTGCAGTATGGCTGCAGCTTGTGAAGTGTAAAAAGTACTGTGGGTAGAATCAGATTGATTATTAGGTAAAATTTATTTTAACATTGCCAGGCATTTGTAGTGCTTCATAAAGAAATGGACTGAAACCTTCAGACACTACAAGTTATTTGTTTAAATATGTATTTGTGATGGGCAGATTCATTGTCAATTAGCGTTTTGGATTATGTGTCAAACAGCTTTATAAGCATCAGTGATCATTATTTATGTGATTTCATTAGCTAATCCTATGTAAATAAGTCTATTAAAAGCCAAATGTAAGATATAAAAAAACTATTAATCTTGAAGGTAACGTTATTGATTGAGATGTGACTGTTACGCATAAAGTAGCACCAGACTAGCAACTAAACTTATGAAACGTCCCCTTAGAACAATTTATACACGTCTGTGCTTAACCTGACACACAATATTATTTAGCGCAACGCAATCTGACTTTCAAAAATCCCTACAAAAGAATGGCCCTGACTAACATTAACCTATACCTCTCACAAATCACTTACCTCACAAAAATCTTCATTACTCGAACTACTGCAATACAGCGAGCGCCACTACTGCCAGCTAAATAACAAATTCAAACTACGGAAGGCACTAACTACTGATAGGGATAGTTAGCAAATTAAAGATTTTAATAGAGAACAAACAATGTATTTACCTTAATAGTGTTGAAAAACCATAATATACATGTTCATGACATCCAGTCTTACAAATTTCCAAACTCCGCCATCTCTCTCCCCACATCCACCACTGCTGGCGGATCACCTCCAACTGTGCAACGCTACGCGCTCTTCACATCCAGCTGCCGCTGCCCAACACTACAATGGCAGACAACAATGCAAACTAGCCACAGACTGCACACAGCACAGCCATTGATTTTTATACAGAGCGCTACGTAACGTTGCCAACAAGAAAATCTAAACAGCCTACTTACAAACTTAACCTTAAAGTAATTTTTCACAGGATGTGATGGCAGCTCATAACACTGCGCTTTTAGTAATTCTGGTTGAAATTTGACTTAACAAACGAAAAAGCTGATGCTTCGAATTCCTAAAATATAAGATGCAGATTGTTTATTCTTGACCTCCTCTTGCAGTGTGTGAAAAACCTCTTCTGTACCAAATTTTTCGGACCAAAATTCTTTTTTGTGCTGTTTTTCACTTCTGTCTTCCTACTTTAATATACGAGCTGTCCCTCCAAGCAGCAAACCTTTGAGTCCAGTAAATATAATTTCTGAACAAATGTGCACTCCAGCATCTACGTATATAAGCTACTACCATGTGTGTGTGTTCTGATATTGAGAAGGCTATCTACACTTACAGTGAAAATGTACTTAATTCATTAGACAAAAAATTGCAGGCAACTGGTATATTTTGTGATCTGTCAAAGGCATTTGACTGTGTAAATCACAATATCCTTTTAAGTAAACTAGAATATTATAGTGTAACAGGAAATGCTGCAAAATGATTCAAATCTTATATCTCTGGCAGGAAGCAAAGGGTGTTATTAGGAAAGAGATATGTATCAAGCTATCAGGCATCATCCAACTGGGAACTAATTACATGTGGGGTCCCACAAGGTTCCATTTTGGGGCCACTACTTTTTCTTGTGTATATCAATGACCTTTCATCAGTAACATTACCAGATGCCAAGTTTGTTTTGTTTGCCGACGATACAAACATTGCAATAAATAGCAAATCAAGTGTAGTCTTAGAAAGATCAGCCAATAAAATATTTGTGGACATTAATCACTGGTTCCTGGCCAATTCTTTGTCACTGAACTTTGAAAAAACACACTACATGCAGTTCAGAACTTGTAAGGGGTGTCCCAAGAGTATATGTCTAACATACGATGACAAGAAGATAGAAGAAGTGGACAGTGTTAAATTCTTGGGATTACAGCTTGATAATAAATTCAACTGGGAGGAACACACCACAGAACTGCTGAAGCGTCTTAACAAATCTCTGTTTGCAATGCGAATTTGGTCAGACATAGGGGATATAAAAATGAAAAAGCTGCCATACTATGCTTACTTTCATTCCATAATGTCATATGGGATTATTTTTTGGGGTAATTCATCAAGCCAAGCTAAAGTTTTCCTGGCACAAAAACGTGCAGTAAGAGTTATATGTGGTGTGTACTCAAGAACATCCTACAGAAGCCTGTTTAGGGAACTAGGGATACTATCTACTGCTTCCCAATATATTTATTCCTTAATGAAATTTGTCATTAAAAATATATCACTTTTTCAAACCAACAGTTCAATTCATGGAATCAATACTAGAAATAAGAATAATCTTCACAAGGATTTAAAGTCACTTAGTATTGTACAAAAAGGTGTGCATTATTCAGGAACACACATTTTCAATAACTTGTCAGCAGCCATAAAAAGCTTAACAACCAATGAAATTCAGTTTAAGAGAAGCCTAATGGATTTATTGGTGGCCAACTCCTTCTACTCCATTGATGAATTTCTTAGTAAAACCAACTGATTTGTATATAAGTACAACATAACTTCTGCACAATTTCAGTGCAGTAATGTGTTCATAGAAAATCTGTGTGTCTGTCTGTGTCTGTGTCTGTGTGTGTGTGTGTGTGTGTGTGTGTGTGTGTGTGTGTGTGTGTGTGTGTGTGTAAGTATAATCTAACTTCTGTACCATTTCAGTGCAGTAATGTGTTCATTGTAAATAAGTATTACAGTAGTTGTATTACATGTTTATTACCTTATAAATAAATAAAAAACTTTTTTATTTTAAATTCAGTGCATTAGTATTTGTAAAATGACTTAGTGTTCATTAAAAAATGACGATCATTCCACTTGGGACCTGTGGAATGGTACATTACCTTATTTGTTTTAGTTGTAAATATTTGTCATGTATTGTTGTTTTTCTGACATGTTCCACATCCTGGAGGACCTCCTCACTACGGATCAATTGGAATGAAAGTAAATCTAATCTAATCTAATCTAAACTGCACACATAAAATCAGTTGAAAATCATCTTGTGAAGATCGCGATTCACGCGAAAAAACAGTTGAAGACAGCCACATGAGTTGAGATCACATGACTTGAATTGACTTGATGTACCATCACATGACGGACGGTGTGAATACACCTTGCCATGATAGTGCCATGCCGTGATGGTGCTGTGATGACCAGTGTGAATTGGCCTTTCAAAAACCGTTTAACTTTCTAGCTTCGTGTTAAGGTGAATTCACACTGGCCATCACGTCACATAACATCCCATCTTGTCAAAACATTCTGCAATGCATTTCAAATGGCAGAATCCCAATTGGTTATCCTATCCAGTCTCATAACATCATGCACCAACAAGGTTTCTCAGGAAGAAAGTTTTGATGGTTGACATCATCTGTCCATTGTTTGTCACATGACTCCAAGCTCATTTCCTCCCAATGCACTGCTAGACACAAATCTCCATATTTCATTTCGTCATGGTTTTTGTTGTTGGTATCAGTTGTGTAATATTCGTTATGAATTGTTTCGTTTCGTTATTTATTTCGGTTAAAATTATTAGAAATGACGAAAGATAGTTTGAATCATTGAGGTAGCAGTCTGAACTGTATCACATAAGAATGCTATATCACTTACCCTCAACTACATTTACCAAGTAGATTTTTGTATATACTGGTACCATATTTAATATTTTACAATTAAATGGACTGCAATATAGCTGCAACTTTAAGTGAAAAAATTATTGTGTATAAATCAGACTGAATTTATTTTAATGTTGTCTTGCATCTGTTGTGTTTCATGAAGAAATGGACTGAAACCATATGACATTGCAAGTTGTCTATTTGAATATGTTTGTGGCAGGTTTATTTGTTGTTAAGTAGCTCTCTGGATTGTCTATGAAACAGTTTTACAAGCATTAGTTTTCAATGTTTATGTGGTGTCACTAGTCAGCCACAGCATAAACAAGGAACTTGAACTATTAAAAGCCATATAGAAGCTGTATAGAAAACCTCTAAATCTTGAAAGGAATGGTACTGAAGAGATGTGACTATTGCACAAAAATTTGCTATTTGACTTAAACTTAAATAAATTGATGGCTGCTCATAACACTTCGTTCCTTTCAGTAATTATAGGTGCAATTTAATGTAACAAGTGAAAAACTGATGTGTCACCTTCTAAAATAGAAAATGCATATTCCTCTTCCTCGAGCTCTTTGTATAGTGTGTGATATTCCTCTTGAGTAACACATAATAACACTTTTCTGACCCACACGCTTTTTTATGTTGTTTTGCACTTCTGTCTTATTTCTCCAATACACAAGCTATCCATGCAACCTGCAAACCATTTGAGACCAATAAATGTCATTTTAGTACAAATATGCTCTCTGTCATCAAGGTATATAAGCTACCATGTTGTGTATGTGCACTTCGCATGTAAAACAGTTGAGAAGCATCTTGTGAAGGTCACAATTTCCGTGAAAAAAACACTTGAGGAAAGTCATTCAAGTTGAGATCACGTGATTTGAATTGCGTTGATGGGCTGTGGCATGAGGGACAATGTTAATACACGCTGACATGACAGTGCTGTGATGTGATATCACATTATGCCCTGTCAAAATATTCTGCAATGTATTTCAAATGGTGGCATCCACATTGGCTGTCTTATGCCAACATGTCACGTTATGGCACCATTAAGATTGCTTGGAAGAAAGTTTTGACAGATGATGTCATCCATCTGTTGTTGATCATGTGACACCAAGCTCATTTCCTCCCAATAGCCGGCTGGAGTGGCCGTGCGGTTCTAGGCGCTGCAGTCTGGAACCGAGTGAACGCTACGGTTGCCGGTTCGAATCCTGCCTCAGGCATGGATGTGTGTGATGTCCTTAGGTTAGTTAGGTTTAATTAGTTCTAAGTTCTAGGCGACTGATGACCTCAGAAGTTAAGTCGCATAGTGCTCAGACCCATTTGAACCATTTTGAGCCTCCCAATACACAGCCATGTGAAGGTGTCCATATCATGTTCCATTGCAGTTGATATCAGTTGTTTGTTGTTCGTTATTTATTTAGCTTAAAATTTATAATAAATGACAACAGATTAATTGAATCAGCGGGGTAGCAGTCTGAATTGTACAGCATGAGCGTACTACTCACCCTCTACTATATTTAGAAAGTGGATTTTTATACATATTGGTACTGTATTGAACATTTTACGATGAAATGGGCTGTAATATGGCTGCAACTTCTGAAGTGTAAAAACTACTGTGGGTAGAATCAGACTGATTAGTAGGTAGAATGTATTTTAACGTCGTCAGGCATTTGTAGTGTTTCATAAAGAAATGGAATGAAATCTTCAGGCACAGCAAGTTGTCTATTTAAATATGTGTTTGTGGTAGTCTTATTTATTGTTAAGTAGCGTTCTGAATTGTGTGCGAAACAGTTTTCTAAGAACCATTGCTCAATATTTATGTGGTTTCATTAGCTAATCCCACTACAAATAAGGCATTTGAAGTATTAAAAGCCAAATACAATATGTAAAGAAAACCTATAAATCTTAAATGGAAAGGCATTGAATGAGATACGACTATTGCACAAAAAGCTGCACTGGACTACCAATCACGCTTAACCTTAAAACAATTTTCCACAGGATGTGATGGCAGCTCATATCTCTTTTATCCTTTTAATAATTCTGGTTACAATTTGACGTAACAAATGAAAAAACTGATGCTTCGACTTTCTAAAATATAAAATTCAGATTCCTTTCCCTCAAGCTCCTTGTATAGAGAGTGAAATTCCCCTTCTATATCACATTTTTCGCACCACACTCTTTTGTTCGTGTTGTTTTGCACTTGCGCCATCCTACTCAAATATCAAAGCTATCCCTGCAAGCTGCAAAACATTTGAGTCCAATGAATGTCATTTTCATACAGTACTAATGTGCACTCCAGCATCCATGTATATAAGCTACTATGTTGTATATATGCAATTGTGTAAGAACAATTGAAAATTATCTTGAGAATATTGCAGTTTCCGAAAAAAAATTTGAGGACAGCCATGTGAGCTGGGATCAGCTGACTTGAATCGCCTTGATGTGACACACAGTGAGAACACACCCTGACATGACGGTGCAGTGACGGCTATGTGAATTCGCCTTTACTCGAAAGCACTTCAGGTCATCCACAGTTGCTGATAAGTGTCACAAGGTAAATTTTTTCGTTTTTATTTTCGTTGAGCACTTGCACAGTTCTCCCTTCGACTATTCATTAACTTCAGTAGCTACCACAGTGTTTCCCCTGCAAATATTCTCCTATATAATTTATGTGGAGGTGAAAGGTAATTTATATCTCCATTCTGCTAATGCTATTTCACCCTGTGAAAAGGTACACTTTTCAAAAGAAATATAAGTGTGAAAATAGGGAAATTTTTACTGGATGTGTATTATATACATGGCTTGATTTACAAGTAAAATGAACAAAATATCTGTTATTAATTTGAAGAAAAATTTTTTTATTCTTTCACTAGTAATATTTTCCTTTTTACTATATATATTATTTATTGTAAAATAGTTGCTTTTGGGTTGGTGGTTCTCAATTTACTTGTAATAACTTATTACCACCCAGAGTGCAAATTGGCCAAATTTCATATTTCTAAACAAATCAGTTCAGAAAATAATGATACCTAAAATTCAAAAAACATAGTTCTGAGAAAAATCAATTTAAAGTTTATTATTGCAATTTAGTGTATTATTGATGGAATTACTTACCACTAATATTTTGCGGTACCATACTGAGCATCATTTGAATCATACTGATTCTTCCTTCTCTTTGTCCCTATTCTTTTCTGTCTAGTTTCATTTGTGCATTTTGGATTAGCAATTTCTGCTTTGCAGATTCTCTCTTTATCTATTTGCACCAAGCATTTTGCAGTATTTCCAGTACTTCCCATAAACACCAAATTTGGATATAGGATTAATTTCATTCACTACTGCTGGAGGTAAAGAAGATTTGTGATCATATGTTGCACTTCTCCTGTACTTGCACCAAGTGTCAGGACCATTCCTGCAAAGACAGTGCTATGGATTTTCATTTGTGGAAAGCTTATGGAAAAAGATAGCCCATATAGCTTTTTCATATTTTCTAAATTCCAAACCTTTCTTCTTATAGCCAAGCCATAATAGTTCTATAAGCTACCTATTTCAACATTTGTTAGGCGATATTTAGCACCTAATTTCTTACCATTTTCTAGTACTATTTTTAATGCTGTTTTAGTTATCTTCTCAACCCAATTCTCTTCTGAACATGCTCAATGTACCCCATTCTCTTCCGAACATATCCAATGTTTTAATTTAGAAATTGTGACATTAGGACCACACGGTTGTTCTGCACACATCCAGTCATAAGCCTTATGTCACTGTCCCAAAAAATACTGTGTGTATCTGACACCTCATACAGTGTGTCAGGAGAATCAATATAACTCACAAAAAACTTTCGTGCCTATATAAAACAAAAACTGTTTTACGCAGGATTTCAAATATTAAAATAATCCAAAAATTGTTTTTTTAGCCCATTTGCCTTCCATCTTCCCTTAAAAGCAGAAAGATCGACTCATTGAAATCAGGGGAGCGAATTCAACAACAAGAGAAAAAAATGAGGAATCGTAATGGATGTCCTGTGAGAAAAATGTTTCGCTAATTAAAAATAAAATCTCAGTCTCCCTTATATTCACCTCTCCTTAGGTTCCACACATGTAAAATAAAAGTAATTGCTTTCTAAATAGCCCAAGATTTTTAATAGTGTAAATATAATCTATTTGAGCTTTTAGAAACTAATTTTATTACAGAAAAATTATATTATTTGCATTACTGTACCATATTCCAATTTATTTCTGTAGATTTACTGAAGATGACAGCGATTTTGTTACAAATGAGCAGCGATTTTGTTACATACGAGCAATTATATTATTTTTAGTAATCAACCACATTCAAAAATTATTTCTGTGGACGTATTTCAGATGACAGTACTGAAAAATTGTCAATGCCTTTAAGAGTACAGTTATTTTTATACTTCGTTTTTATTTTATACACAATCACACAATGTGATAAGAATCATAAGGCCGCCTTTATTCTATATATCACAGATGGCATTTGGTGAACGCTTTGTTCATGAAATTACGTCTTTTTCTAAATGAGCTATAGACAAATTTTTAGATTAGAAATACTGAATTCGGTCTTTTGAAGTTGTTTCACCATGGATAATCCTTTCAATCGTCGTCCGAACATCGAAATGGCAGATATTGAGATAACCGATAGCGGAACTGAAAAGCAGCTACAGTCACTTAGTAGTGAAAAGGCTTCAGGACCAGATCATATACCTATAAGATTCTATAAGGATTATGAGAAATAACTTGCTCCCCTTCTAGCAGTAATTTATCATAGATTGCTTGAGCAACGAAAGGTAGCTAAAGACTGGAAAAAAGCGCAGGTCATTCCCGTTTTTAAGAAAGGCCGTAAGGCAGATCCAGATAATTATAGACCTATATCGTTGACGTCAATCTGTTGTAGAATTATGGAACATGTTTTATGCCCAAAAATTATGACGTTTTTGGAAAATGAATATCTCCTCTATAAAAATCAACATGGATTCCGCAAACAGAGATCCTGCGAAACTCAGCTCGCTCTGTTCCTCCACGAGACCCACAGCGCAGAGGACAACAGCGCTCAGGTTGATGCCATGTTCCTAGATTTCAGTAAGGCATTTGACACCATGCCACATTGCCATTTAATGGTAAAAAACGAGCTTATGGGGTATCAGAGCAGACCTGCGATTGGATTCAAGACTTTCTTGCAGCTAGAACTTAACACATCGCTCTTAACGGAACTACGTCGACAGATGTAAAGGTAATACCCGGAGCACCACAGGGAAGTGTAATAGGACCGTTGCTGTCTACAATATACACTCCTGGAAATGGAAAAAAGAACACATTGACACCGGTGTGTCAGACCCAACATACTTGCTCCGGACACTGCGAGAGGGCTGTACAAGCAATGATCACACGCACGGCACAGTGGACACACCAGGAACCGCGGTGTTGGCCGTCGAATGGCGCTAGCTGTGCAGCATTTGTGCACCGCCGCCGTCAGTGTCAGCCAGTTTGCCGTGGCATACGGAGCTCCATCGCAGTCTTTAACACTGGTAGCATGCCGCGACAGCGTGGACGTGAACCGTATGTGCAGTTGAAGGACTTTGAGCGAGGGCGTATAGTGGGCATGCGGGAGGCCGGGTGGACGTACCGCCGAATTGCTCAACACGTGGGGCGTGAGGTCTCCACAGTACATCGATGTTGTCGCCAGTGGTCGGCGGAAGGTGCACGTGCCCGTCGACCTGGGACCGGACCGCAGCGACGCACGGATGCACGCCAAGACCGTAGGTCCTATGCAGTGCCGTAGGGGACCGCACCGCCACTTCCCAGCAAATTAGGGACACTGTTTCTCCTGGGGTATCGGCGAGGACCATTCGCAACCGTCTCCATGAAGCTGGGCTACGGTCTCGCACACCGTTAGGCCGTCTTCCGCTCACGCCCCAACATCGTGCAGCCCGCCTCCAGTGGTGTCGCGACAGGCGTGAATGGAGGGACGAATGGAGACGTGTCGTCTTCAGCGATGAGAGTCGCTTCTGCCTTGGTGCCAATGATGGTCGTATGCGTGTTTGGCGCCGTGCAGGTTAGCGCCACAATCAGGACTGCATACGACCGAGGCAAACAGGGCCAACACCCGGCATCATGGTGTGGGGAGCGATCTCCTACACTGGCCGTACACCACTGGTGATCGTCGAGGGGACACTGAATAGTGCACGGTACATCCAAACCGTCATCGAACCCATCGTTCTACCATTCCTAGACCGGCAAGGGAACTTGCTGTTCCAACAGGACAATGCACGTCCGCATGTATCCCGTGCCACCCAACGTGCTCTAGAAGGTGTAAGTCAACTACCCTGGCCAGCAAGATCTCCGGATCTGTCCCTCATTGAGCATGTTTGGGACTGGATGAAGCGTCGTCTCACGCGGTCTGCACGTCCAGCACGAACGCTGGCCCAACTGAGACGCCAGGTGGAAATGGCATGGCAAGCCGTTCCACAGGACTACATCCAGCATCTCTACGATCGTCTCCATGGGAGAATAGCAGCCTGCATTGCTGCGAAAGGTGGATATACACTGTACTAGTGCCGACATTGTGCATGCTCTGTTGCCTGTGTCTATGTGCCTGTGGTTCTGTCAGTGTGATCATGTGATGTATCTGACCCCAGGAATGTGTCAATAAAGTTTCCCCTTCCTGGGACAATGAATTCACGGTGTTCTTATTTCAATTTCCAGGAGTGTATTACTTCCACCCCACATACATGTCGCATATTGCCCACGAAGAGAAAATTCGAGAAATTAGAGCCAATACAGAGGCTTCCCGACAATCATTCTTCCCACGCACTATTCGCGAGTGGAACAGGGATGGAGGGATCAGATAGTGGTATCGAAAGTACCCTCCACCACACACCATTAGGTGGTTTGCGGAGTATGATGTAGATGTAGATGTAGATATGCACTCTTTTTTCATAGATCCCTAGTGAGGAGATCCTCAAATATGTATAAAATGTAATAAAATAAAAATACGTAACACCATAAAACAAAAATAGGTCTACTTCCACTATTTGTATTTTGTGCCAGATAACTTCAGAATGTCAAAGATTGTATCCTGCTCAACATTCTCAAATATTTTTTTATCTACAGATTTTATGATAGGTTTCTCTTTCTAGTGCCTATCTCCTGGAACCAGTCATAGGATCAGTATTACCCAGCGTATTCCTATGTTTATGCAGAATGTAAATTCATCTTCCAACAGGTCGATCTCTGCCACTCATTCCTTCTTTTTCGAATTCATTTTAGTCTTTTGCAACCATGAATAATTAACCTAGTAGTTCAGTCCAGATTGAGATTTTCACTCTGCAACGGAGTGTGCGCTGGTGTGAAACTTCCTGGCAAATTAAAACTATGTGCCAGACCGAGACTCGAACACGGGACCTTTGCCTTTTGCGGGTAAGTGCAAGTAGAGCACTTTTCCGCGAAAGGCGAAGGTCCCGAATTCGAGTCTCGGTCCGGCACACAGTTTTAATCTGCCAGGAAGTTTTAGTAGTTCAGTATCTGTCAAATCTATCAGCATTTACTTTCTTTGAATTGTTTTCCTTGCATTTATTTTTAATTTTGAGGTTATTTCAGCTTTCTCATGCAAGCAACACACCAAGTGCAACAATTATGTCCAGAAATCTTGTGAAGTGCATCAACCATACTTGGTTATAAATCCGCGAAGTTGGAATTGAATTGCAGCAGTGCCAGCTGCATGCAAGTGCAGGTGTGTGCTCTAAAAAACATAACACAATTTTCACACTGTTACAAAGCGAGTCGGCCTAGCAGGGAGTTTAAATAACTAATGCAGCAGTATCCAAGTGGTAGATGCCATGAGCCTTTCTTCATCGGCGGCCGCCGAAACATTTAGTATACGTGCCACAAGGCATGACAATTCTCAAACAAGTGCAGCTCAGAAGCATATAAATACCTATCCGTTTTATACTAAAGTCACTTCCGTTAGTTCACAGCTCTATCACTATGGGATCGTGTTGCTCAGCCACTGTCTGTAATGCTGTTCATGGACCACAATTCGACTCTGCATTAGGGCAGTCTACCCTGAGACCACGGACTTGGAGCCATTGCAACAACAGGCCAGCACTGATCCTGGGAAGCAGCTCGCTGGCCATCATCACTGCTATTTGGCCGTCAGACTGCCACCTTCTGGACAGCATGGGTGCATGAGTAGTACAACAATGCATGCAGCCGCAGTCGCACCTAGCTCAGACAGCCCACAGCTGGAGTCGCCACTGACGAAATCAGTTGCGTTGCGGGCCACTGACCATCTGATGCTATGCTCAGCAGCATTGTGATGTGATAACCCGCAGGAGGCTGCTGAATGCCTCTGCGAAGCTGCTGCTTCCTGTACAGAGCTACGATGGGGTGCTGTACTAAAGCATTTGCAATTACGAGCTGTTTAATTGGCGCTTTACAGCTTCCCCCCCCCCCAACCCATCTCTGCAAGCCATTTGTAACTGGTGTCAAAGTACTGGCACCACCGCCGGCCGGTGTGGCCGATCGGTTCTAGACGCTTCAGTCTGGAACCGCACGACCGCTAGGATCGCAGGTTCGAATCCTGCCGCGGGCGTGGATGTGTGTGATGTCCTTAGGTTAGTTAGGTTTAAGAAGTTCTAAGTTCTAGGGGACTGATGACCACAGATGTTAAGTCCCATAGAGCACAGAGCCATTTGAACCATTTTGAACTGGCACCACCTTTTCAGTGCAACGCCTGAATTAGTTTGATCGGTCATGGTTGCTAACGACTCAAATGATTTCTAGAGAGAAGGAATGATTGGCAGAGCTCGACTTGTGGGAAGATGAATTTTCATTTTGCATAAACGTAGGAATACACTAGGGAATATTGATCCTATGAGTGGTTTCAGGAGTTCAATAAACTTAATTGTTGTTGTCAGTTTATCTTTGTCATGGAAAAGAAGCTTGAATCCTGTCCTTTTTGTAAGGTGAATTTCGTTAAGAATGAGGAGGCGGTGGATACATCACACTTTGGAAGTAATGATGTACACAGTTGGCTAGTACTGTCAGATAGATGCTGTGTAACTTGGAAGGCCATTCAGCACGAGGTACAGAATCAATAACAGTAGTGCGTTTCATGTGTAAGGATTATGGGCCGAGGCCTAGACAGAGCTTGAAATAAAAATGGCAGACGATTAGACATAAGAATTAAGTTGATCTGTTCTATTTGGGCGTCCATACCCTGCCAATATCAGTGTCGATGCTCTAATTGTTTCATATGAACAATCCCCCAGTGTCCTTGTTGAAGTAACTGCAACACTTCTTTTTGCAAAGATTTCTGGATCAAAGCACATGACTGTCCTCTGTCATTCTGAACAAGAATTACACCATTCTGCAGAGAAAGGCTATGCCGACGTGCAAAGTAATGGCGCACTACAGGGTTCTGTATGCTATGCAAGGAATGAGGTCAAGACCTGCGAATGTATGTTAGCAAAATGTTCAAATCTGAATCAGCTTCCGTGGCCTGTGCAATTTGCCTAAAGTTCAGCGGAAAAGATTGAAGAAATTCAGAATCCTGAGCATTGATGAGGCAACAAGGTGCAGCAGAAGCGTCAATGTCTCTATCAGGGCCAATCGGGAGACGTGAAAGTGCGTCCGCATTACCCTGTTTAGCTGTTGGATGATACACAATCTCGTACTGTTATTGAGACAACAACAAAGCCCATCTTTGCAATTTTTGGGCAGTTCGTACAGGAACCGGTTTCGTTGGATGAAACAAGGACTGCAAAGGCCTGTGATCTGTTACTAAGCAGAATTTTCTGCCATACAAATAGTAGTAAAATTTGGTATCACCATACACAATACCCTCTATTTCAATTTGTGAATAGTTACTCTAAGCTTTGGACAACACTTCTGATGCGATATCAATAGGTCTGTCTTTGTCACCAATTCTGTGCGAAAGCACTGCACTGATTCCGTAAGAGCAAGCGTCAACTTGCAATACAAATGGTTTTTCAGGATCAAAGTGAACTAAGCATCAGTCACTGAGCAATGCATCTTTAAATTTTTGAAAAACTATAAGGAGCGTTCCAAAGGAAACGAACCAGAGTCTGGAATGTGCAAAACGGTGACAGGAGGGTAATATCGTGGCATGTGTAAAGAGGTGTGGTTCCGACCAGGATGTGGAAGTTCACAGCCTGTCGATAGAGGGCATGCATGCAAGTTGCGTGACTATACAGAGCTTGCAGCAGCATGCATCAATCGTCCAATGCTGCCAGTCGCATTGCAAATAGTGACGTGGAGGCGTCATCAGAAGAGCAAAGAGGTATTGTTCGTTTTCTGACAGCAGAAGGAGTAGGAGGAACGGACATTCATCGACGAATGCCACTAGTGTATGGCTAATACTGCATGTCCCTTGCAAGGGTCAAGGCGTGGCACAAGCGCTTCAGGGAGGGACGGGTGTCGTTAGCCGATGATGCACGGTCTGGGACACCACACTGCATTACCACTGACATCGTCGAGCTGGTGGATGCACTCATTACCCAGGACCGCCGAGTGACATTGAAAGCCATAGCCACCATGGTCGGATTGATCGTCAGAAGTGTTCACACCACCATGAGGGAACGACTGCACATGAGCAAAGTGTGTGCCCAGTGGGTGCCCCACAGTCTTCAACCACACCAGGGAGCATGTCGAATTGCCCACTATCTTGCTCATCTGCAACACTATGCTCAGGAAGGGAATGTGTTCCTGGCATCCTGGCACAAGTGATGCCTGGAGATGAGAAATGGTGTCATCACTTCGATCAAGAATCAAAGTGACAAAGCCTCCAGTGGAATAATCCAGGGCCATCACCACCAAAAAAATGCCAAGGCTGAGTGCAGGAAAGGTTATGCTGACATTCTTCTTTGACCAAGATGGCCCCCTTCTGATTCATTCCCTGCAGCACAGAACAACCGTGAATGCCCAAAGTTACATGCAAACCTTGACCACCCTTCTCCAAAAGAGATCAAATCAAAACGAGCAGGAAATCTCACCCGTGGGGGGTCATTCTGCTCTACAACAACGTATAGCGTTATACGGCCAACACAGTCGCTGCACTCCTGCAGAAATTCAAAGGGAGGTCCTCGGTCACCATCCATACAGTTCGGACCTCTCTCCCTGTGATTACGCCATTTTTGATCCCCTTAAAAAGGCTCTGAGGGGCAAACGATTCACCTTGGACGACGATATCCAGCTACATGTTCATAACTGGTTAACGTCACAGCCCCAGGAATTTTATGAGACAGCCATTCACCGCCTTGCGTCACAGTGGGACAAGTGTCTCGACAGCCAGGGTCAATACTTCTAACATACAGGTACTGGTTTCTGTAGTTATGCCTCCAGCTCGTTTCTTTTTGAACGCTCCTTATACTTGGCCCTCTTCTGTCCAACAAATGGAACATTATTGCGACGCAAGCGATGCAAAGCAGCTGCGATTTTTGCAGCATTCGGTATGAACCGAATATAATAGTTAATTTTCCCTAAAACTGACTGCAATTCTGTGATATTGTGAGGAACTGGCAAGTCACCTATGGCTAACAAATGCGACGGAAGAGGATGTACACCAAGATACTGCAACTCAGGTTTTAAAAAATCACCTTGTCCAGTCTACACTTTAGTCCTGCATCGGATAACACACGAAACAAATCGCATAAATTTTCAACGTGTGCTTCAGGTTTACGACCTGCTACTACAATATCGTCCAAATAGTTTGAACAGTTTGGACTGGCGCATTTAGCTATTCCAAATACCGTTGAAAAATAACGGGTGTGGAAGCACTGCCAAAAGGCAAACGCAAATTTTTAAACAATCCCAAATGAGTATTTGCTACACACACTTTTTGAGATTCTTCATCGAGCGATATTTGGAGATATGCATCGCGGAAATCAATTTTTGAAAAGTGGCGTCCAGCACCTAATTTGTCCATAAGAGCCTCTGGGCGTGGCAATGGATAAATATCGATGACAGTTTGTGGATTGACTATAGACTTAAAGTCAACACAGAGGCGAATGCGACCTGAAGGTATGAGGAGCAAAACCAATGGTCTTACCCATTGAATAGCTGATATGGGCGCAATAACTCCGTTATCGTGCAATTCGTTATGTTCATCAGCGACTTTGTCCCATAATGCGATGGGAACAGTTCTGACGCGGCAAAATTTCAGCTGAGCATTGTTTTTCAGCGTAATATGTGCAACAAAGTTGTTAGCCTGGCCTAAACCTTCAGCAAAGAGTTCCGGCAATTCTTTGAACAAGCTACACCAAGCTACACCATCTTTCGCATTGAATACAGACACAGACAACACATTGTCCTTAATGTTAAAACCAAACAAATCAAAAGAATCAAGACCAAATATGTTCTCACACTCGCGTGATTCTAACACTGTGAAACTCACTGTTCGGGTATGCGAGCGTTACATGGCAGGCAAAGTACATGTTCTGAGAACGGGAATGTCTTGTCAATTATAAGCCGTCAGTTGTATGCTAGTTTTGAGAGAGGCGTGGGGAGCCAACAGTTTATATACACTCCTGGAAATGGAAAAAAGAACACATTGACACCGGTGTGTCAGACCCACCATACTTGCTCCGGACACTGCGAGAGGGCTGTACAAGCAATGATCACACGCACGGCACAGCGGACACACCAGGAACCGCGGTGTTGGCCGTCGAATGGCGCTAGCTGCGCCGCCGCCGTCAGTGTCAGCCAGTTTGCCGTGGCATACGGAGCTCCATCGCAGTCTTTAACACTGGTAGCATGCCGCGACAGCGTGGACGTGAACCGTATGTGCAGTTGACGGACTTTGAGCGAGGGCGTATAGTGGGCATGCGGGAGGCCGGGTGGACGTACCGCCGAATTGCTCAACACGTGGGGCGTGAGGTCTCCACAGTACATCGATGTTGTCGCCAGTGGTCGGCGGAAGGTGCACGTGCCCGTCGACCTGGGACCGGACCGCAGCGACGCACGGATGCACGCCAAGACCGTAGGATCCTACGCAGTGCCGTAGGGGACCGCACCGCCACTTCCCAGCAAATTAGGGACACTGTTGCTCCTGGGGTATCGGCGAGGACCATTCGCAACCGTCTCCATGAAGCTGGGCTACGGTCCCGCACACCGTTAGGCCGTCTTCCGCTCACGCCCCAACATCGTGCAGCCCGCCTCCAGTGGTGTCGCGACAGGCGTGAATGGAGGGACGAATGGAGACGTGTCGTCTTCAGCGATGAGAGTCGCTTCTGCCTTGGTGCCAATGATGGTCGTATGCGTGTTTGGCGCCGTGCAGGTGAGCGCCACAATCAGGACTGCATACGACCGAGGCACACAGGGCCAACACCCGGCATCATGGTGTGGGGAGCGATCTCCTACACTGGCCGTACACCACTGGTGATCGTCGAGGGGACACTGAATAGTGCACGGTACATCCAAACCGTCATCGAACCCATCGTTCTACCATTCCTAGACCGGCAAGGGAACTTGCTGTTCCAACAGGACAATGCACGTCCGCATGTATCCCGTGTCACCCAACGTGCTCTAGAAGGTGTAAGTCAACTACCCTGGCCAGCAAGATCTCCGGATCTGACCCCCATTGAGCATGTTTGGGACTGGATGAAGCGTCGTCTCACGCGGTCTGCACGTCCAGCACGAACGCTGGTCCAACTGAGGCGCCAGGTGGAAATGGCATGGCAAGCCGTTCCACAGGACTACATCCAGCATCTCTACGATCGTCTCCATGGGAGAATAGCAGCCTGCATTGCTGCGAAAGGTGGATATATACTGTACTAGTGCCGACATTGTGCATGCTCTGTTGCCTGTGTCTATGTGCCTGTGGTTCTGTCAGTGTGATCATGTGATGTATCTGACCCCAGGAATGTGTCAATAAAGTTTCCCCTTCCTGGGACAATGAATTCACGGTGTTCTTATTTCAATTTCCAGGAGTGTATGTGACGATTGAGCAATGTGATAGAGGCACCCGTGTCCAACTGAAATTTGACGTTTCCCAGAAAGAAGTAGATGAACAAAACGTTTGTTTGACTGGCGTATCACTGATAAAACTGCATGCTTGCTAGGTGTGCTAATGCTTGTTGGAGACTTGAACTATAGAGTATTAATGACATGGGCCTTGTGACTAGATGTGTGTGAGTGGGCCGAATTCTAATGTTTGTTCGCTTACAAACTTACGGTTTGTACATGTCCTTCCCTACCACAAGCGTAACACTGACCAGGGAGGGCTGCGCGGGATTAGCCGAGCGGTCCAGGGCACTGCAGTCATGGACTGTGCGGCTGGTCCCGGCGGAGGTTCGAATCCTCCCTTGGGCATGGGTGTGTTTGTTTGTCCTTAGGATAATTTAGGTTAAGTAGTGTGTAAGCTCAGAGACTGATGACCTTAGCAGTTAAGTCCCATAAGATTTCACACACATTTTTTTTTTTACCAATGAGTGTCAGTCTTGGCGTTTGTGGAGTGAATAACACCTAGGACAAGACAATTCTGTTCGCCTGTATAGCCGCCTGTTTAGCGAACTGCTTACGTGGCGTGCACTGTTGTACTTGGCTTGGCTAGCGCAAGCCGTCGGTGTGGAATAGTGCGATCGCAAGCAAGGGACTCAGCCCGACAAAGTGCCGGCTGCTCAAATTTAATGGCTGACAGGGCACCTGAATCTTACTGATCTAGTATTTGCACTAACTGCTGAAATAATGGATCGGACTGTTTCAAAATTTTTTCTCCGAGTTTGACATTAGGGACATTGTACACGATCACATGACGCAGCATACCGTCTGAATATAAAGCACCGCAAGCACATTTGAATTAGCATTTCATCGTCATACCCTGCAAATCTGTTGTGATAAATTTGTTCTGACCGTTTTTTGCAATTAAAGAATTGATACCTAGCTCCTACCACATTCACTTGTTGGTCACAATAGTTTGTTGATTGATTTGATTGATTGATTTTGACAGAGAAGCTAAAACATCTTAGGTCTGACCCGCCACTGCCCGCACCGAAACTAGGTTTATTGTGCGGTATCACTCGTTGTATATATAGTAAAGCCAACCAGTGCCCTTAAATAGTGCAAGGAGTCCCTCTACCAGTTTTTTGTTGGACACAATTTCTTCAGGTCTAGTTGTCCCAAAGATTCTGTATCTTTTACTCTCCAATCCCATGCATTCGAAGATTAGGTGTGATGCAGTTTATTCACCATCATCACAGAGCCTACATTTAGGGCCCTCTTCCGTTATACCCATTCTGTGGAGGTGTTTTTTGAAATTCCCATGGCCTGTCATCAGTCCAGTCATGAGTTTGATCTCTTTCCCAAACAATCTCAGGATTACAGAGCTTCTTTTAAAACATGGCTTGGGCATCATTACCTTACCATATTTTTGTTTATGGACCTTGGTCCATATCCCACGTGCTGTTTCCTAAAACAGTTCCGTAGTTCTAATTTGATCATAGCCTTGGTGATTATCAGGACAGGTTCTGGTCCAATAAATGGAGTTGTTCCTCCAATCCTAGCCAATCTATCGGCTTGTTCATTGCCACAGATCCCTGAGTGGCCAGGGACCCACACTACATTTACCGTATTGGTTCCCCCTAGTTCCACCATAGTCCTGTGGCAGTCTGCAACAATCTGCCAATGATTTCAGGGCTGCCTGGCTGTCTGGATAGATGTAGATGCTACGGTTATTGTAGCACCTATGCATATTGTCCTCCACACAAGACCTGATTGCAGTAATTTCAGCTTGGAATTCAGAGGCCAGTTTCCCCAGAGAGATGATGCTTTCCAGTCTTGGATGAACCCCGTACACCCCTGTCCCAACACCTTGGTCTGTTTTCGACCCATCAGTGAACCAAACCATGTCCCCAGTATGGTGTCGAACTGTTTTTCTCACTGCTCTCTACTTCCAATTATTATGTTGTAAGGCTTGTCGAAGCAGTTGGGAGTTATTATATAGTCAGCAGGCACTTCCCCAGCCATTCCTATATTTACCCCACTCACTATGTTAGTGTGTGATTCTGGATATCCGAATGAGACCCAGTTTTTGCCAGTTTTAAGTCTGTGTGCCCCAGCTGCTGTCTCCATCTTGAACCAAAGGTGAAGAGGAGGCATATCCAGCATGGCTTCCATTCCAGCGGTTGGTGTGCTGCTAATTCCGCCCGTTATGGCTAAGCAGGCCAATCTCTGCACCTTAGCAAGCTCATTAGCAGCAACCCGCTGTTCTACCTTCTTCCACCACACTACGACCCTGTAGGAATTCCTAGGTCCAACCACTGTGGAGTATATCGAGTGCATACCCCTGGGGCTTAGGTCCCAGTTTTTGCCACAAGCCCTCCTAATACTCACTAGTGTACTTTTTGCCTTGGAGCAGATGCTCTTAATGTGAGGGGTCCAAGTAAGTTTCTCATCCAAGGTTACCCCTAGATATTTCACTATCCCCTTCACAGGTAGAGTTTCATCGAAGAGCTTTAGATTCCAACTTGCATGTTAAATATGTCTCTTCATAAATGGCACCACAACAGTCTTCTTAGGATTAACTCTCAGATCCTGTTTAATGCACCATTTTTGCACAATGTACAATCCTCCTTTTGCCATATTCCTGACTGTGTCAGTGAATTTGCCAAGTATTACTATGACAAGGTCATCTGCATATCCTTGGCAGAAGCATTGTCTAGAAGTTAGTTCCTCCATGAGTCTTTCACCACTAGATTCCACAATAGAGGAGAAAAACTCCTCCTTGTGGGCAGCCTCTAGTGGTCTTAATTACCATCTTTTCATTCATAATGGTAGTCTGTACCTTCCTTCCACTAAGCATGACCCTGGTCCACCTACAAATAGTGGTCCCCAGGTCATGTACCTCTGCTGCCCTTATTTCTTGGAAGTGAAGTGCTTTTCCAACCTTCCCAACGAGTTGGTGGAGAGCAGTCTCACATGATTTACCTGGTTGGTATGCGTGTTGGTTCGGGTGTAGAGGGACCCTACTTAGCCTCCTCTCCCCAACATATACATTAACTAGTTTTTCCAATGTTTTGAGAACAAAGGAGGACGGACTGACTGGTCTCATATCCTTGGCCTTGGTATGATCAGTTCTCCCTGGCTTTGGAATGAAGACAACCTTCACTGCCCTCCAAGCATTGAGAATGATTCCTACTGCTAGGCTAACCCTGAATAGCCTGCATAGGACTCTTATGAGCTTTCCTTCTGCCTGTTGCAGGAGAGCTGGAAAAATTCCATCAGGGCCAGGTGACTCGAATAGTTGGAATGTTCCCACTGCCCACTGGATTTTGTTGAAGTTCACACACTCCTTGGCCGATTCCGAGTCCTGTCTTTAGTGCTGTTGTCTCTCTGGGGTCACATACTGGTCTGTGTTGTCTGCAGAGCATATTGAGGAAAGTGAGTTTTGAGGAGCAATTGCAGCATCTAATGTGCTGTCTTTGTATATTCCCCGTCCTCCTTCCTCAATGTACCTCCTGGATTGGTTGGTACTCTAGTGAGAATCTTGTGAAGTCTGGCTTGTGCAGCCATACCCTCCACTTCCTCACAGAATGCCTTCCAGGATGCCCCCTTTGCTTGCAAGATTGTAATTGACAAGGGCCTCATGATATTTGGCCCATTGTCCTTTACGTCTCGCAATATTAAACAGTCTCTGTATCTGTTTTCTTTGCATTTCCAGTTTGTTATTCCACCAAGGAACACTTCTATTTGTGCACTTCCTGGTGATTGTGCAGTTGTCCTGATATGAGGTCACTATGGCAGAGGTGCCTCTGCTATTTCCTCAAATTCTACTGGATTCCTTATCGAGGTTTTAATCTCCGATAAGACTAAGTTAAGGTCCCTCCTATATGTCTCCCACTCTGTTTTCCTGGGATTCCTATAGTTCATGGTCTGTCTGATTCCCATTTCAACCTTGAATTTGATGTACATGTGGTCCACCCTTCTGATATTCCTGAATGTAGTTTCATTGCCCCTATTCAGAACCTCTAAGTTGTTAGCTAAAAGAAATTCAAGATGGTAGTCACCTCTACTGTTGGTGTCCTTGCCGCTTCACACTAGGTTGTGGGCACTGGTGTCGCATCCCATCAGCACTTGATCACCTTGCCAATGGCAAGTCTCTACCAGTCTCCTCACCTCCAAGGGAGGAGGAGAGCTGTCTTCATAAGGAAGGTATGCTGAGGCCAAAATAATTTCCCTTGTGATACCTTCCTCACATTGCTGCATTTTAATGATCACTAAGTCCCAAGAGCGGAAATCCATCATTGTCATGAAAGAAATGCTATTTCTAACATAGATGCATGTTCTGGAGTTTCTTAGATTCCTAGCATAGATCAGCTTACCTCCAGTGCCAACGAGGCCCAATACACCCCCTTTGTATAAATAGGGTTCTTGTATGAGGGCCGTATCCACTTCCTGTCTCCCCAGGCAGCGACTCAGGCGGGAGAGGCCCATTTACTGCATTGCAGATTAACCTGCTGCTCCTCCAGGCTCCGTCTTGCTACCATCTTGGAGGTCTTTGAGAACCCTGACGGTGACCTGTGAGAACCCTAAAAATAGTTTCAAGTCCTGCTTCCGCATCGCCTTCAGGGACTTCTCACCAACCTCCACCACCAGGGTATGTCCTTCCGGAGCAACCTTCTGGTAAATCACTCTCCAGTCTTCTGTCGAGACTTTTGGGTTCTGGGCCCCTATTTTCCCAAACAGAGTCTTGGGAGAGTCTTCCTTAAGGCTCTTAGGTACCCCTAATGATATCTTTGCGGTCGTAAGAAGTTCCACTGCCGTATTAACTAGCAGCTTCGCATCTTCCCCTGGGGATATCATGGGCACCTTTTCCTTGAGCCATTCTACCACGTGCACCCAGTTACAGACAAAAATGAGTGCACCACGATCTAGATAGACCCTCCTGAAGTTGGATCCTGGGCCAGCATCACCCCCACCCCCAATCTTTTCAAAGAGGGCCATCTGTACCAGTTCCTCCTGCTGCGAGGTGATGGCCACCAGTGGATAACATTCCTGGATAACTGGACTGCAGTACTATAGGTCTGTTTCCCTATTTCTTACCTCAGTTTTTTTCTGGACTCGCTTATCCAGGGAGCAGGGAGTCTTTGATTCCTCCCTTATCCGCTTGCTACTTGTCGTTGATACTGTGGGGGTCTGCGTGTCCCCTTTAACCCGAGACAATTTCTTCCTGGGGGTCTTAGGTGCCTTTAATTTCCTCCACTTGTCTTTAGGAAGCCATTCTTTCCCTTCCTTTTTTCTCCGTTCCATGAGTAGCTTGCTCCTCTGGGCCCCAGACAAGCCTTTGATCTTGATCTGGTCTAGCTTCTTGGTTGCAGTTCCCACTTCTGGCTCAGATCTAGAGCCAGTGGGAATGCCTTCCAACGGTTCTGTCCCCAGTGTTTGGGTATCTGAGGTCTCAATTTGCCCTTCAGTTCTTTTTTTAATTTTCTATAATCGTGTCCATATTGGTCCCACGAGATTTGGGGATCTAGAAGGTTCACACCATGAATACCCCACACGGTGTGAGGCTAATTACTCAGGGAGGTCATCCGGTATCCCTGAGGCACCGTTTGCAACACATCTTCTCATGTGCCATGCACCCCTCGGCACGGATTGCATCACACCTTGGGCTGGGTCAGGGAATAGGGTAGGACTAGGAGTGGACAGGAAAGATGCGACGTCCTCTACCTTCGGCATAGCCCTCAGCTTCCTGCGGACACGCAAGCCTCTACACCCACATGGACAGTGCTTCTTCTAGGTGGTGTCCCCTGGAGAGGTAATAGTTTGTTAGTGATGCTACCACTTCGTCATAAGCGAGTTCACTCGGAGTGGCGTTAGCGAACAGTTTTTATAGGAGCCTAAACACTGCACTTTCTACTGTTGTTAGTAGATAGGCAAGTTTCACACTACATGGTACATTGTAGGCGATGACGTGGGCTTCGAATTGAACTCGATCCATTCCTCTTCTGGTCCACAAAACTATCGAAGAGGTGTTATTGCGGCTGTAGTAGGCGTTGCTTGTTCTATTGGGCGCGCAGCGCTGGGCAATAGCTGCTGCACCGTGTTGTGTAACGCAGAAATCTGCTGTTTCTGGAACAGAAACATCTGCATTAGCTGTGTGGCATCTAACGCTTGCGGCCGTGGCGCCTGAGCATGGGGTGGGACAGGTGGCACGGACGTGTTGGAAGGCACAAATGCAACAAACAGACAAAAAAAAGCAAAGAAAATTTCTGCAATGCCCACATGAAAACACGAATTAGCAAAAACGACAAGAAACTGTTAAAGCAAATGAGCGCCCCTGCAAAATAAAGACAAGAGAGAATTTAGGCGTCAGCAACAAAATACAAAAAAGTCCTTGGTTGTCAGGCACTGGATTCAGAGGATACTCGTCACCAAATGCGGGTCCTGCCCACTCGCCATGTATAGGGTGCCTCAGGGATGATACTTTCTCAGAATGCCATACAAAAATCCAAGAAAATGACAAATGGCAATACTTAACTTGTGTTTACAACAAGTGTCGCAAGTGATGGGTGACATGCAAACAATAATCTTCTTCGCTATAGACAAAGTCCAAAACAGCAGTGGATATCGATCACCAATGATTGTTCTTTGAGTGATGATCTACAACTGTGCGAATAGCGTCCCGATACTAAGCGAATACTGAGTGGCAGGGGCTGGCAGGAGCGGTGCTTATATTCTCCTCTTGTAGAGGCCGCTCCTGTCGTGGTGCGGTCCTAATCAGCGCACCATTAGCCGACGTCGATACACCGCCTTCTCTTCTCTTGCGTTCTTCGTCTTCGTTCCGGCGCTTGTGGTTACGCCAGAACATTCTGTCCATAGACGAATTCGTTAACGAGCAGGAGGGCCGATCCCCATGGACACATCAATGCAGCATGGGGTTCAGTACTGGGAGAATCAGTGACAGAAAGAAACAACATTGACCATCATCATGCCAAACACCACAGCGTCACTTACTCTGATAATAATAGTCATTGTTTACATGAACAAGAGGTGGAATGTGACTAGAAGTTCGGACTCAGCCACTGTTCAGATCATGGTAGGTTGGAATCCCAGAGGCTAAGAGGCAGCAGAAGAAACTGCAACTGTAAGTTAAACTAAAAAGGAACTGTTGGAGTTTAAGATAAGTAGTTGAACGGCGTCTACTGGGACATACTTGTATGTGGCACCACAATAAGATAAGAATAATAATAAATTAAATTGAAACTAGTGTACTATAAACAAAGAATGTCTCTGATATGCTCGGTAATGTGCATTGTTGACTGTGTGCGACAGCAGAGCAAAAGATACTGTACTGCTTTGTTGGAGTAAGAGAACGCTTGGCGCACCATTGTAAGTAACTGTGTGTGGGGGGAAAACGATGGAGTAGGCAGTTTTGGGGGTGTGCTGTGTGAAGCCACCAAGAGTTAGATTAATTTAGGCATGTCAATATTACTGAACTTGGAAACAGAAGTCTTCATGTAACCAAGGTAAAGATTTAAATAATTATGATTTCTGTTTTTGCCAGCACGATAGTATAGATGAGTTGGCTGATAATTTGAAATTGTTGAGAAACCCCAGAATGTACATAAACGGTTTTGATAAAAATGCTAGTTATATACTTCATTTTTATAATGCTTTTAAGATTTGTTAATAGAGCTTGATGATCTGGACTTATGTTGGATTAATACTTGCTGTTTGAATTTCATTGTTTGTGAATTAATTGTCGATAATGTAACTTCAATTTACAGAAGTTTTTGAAAAGACAGACTTAACTTGCAATATAACTTTGCTACAAAAATGATTCTTAGTATTTCACCACAAACAGTAGCGCCTCCCAGTCCAGGTCATATATTTCTTAAAGAAGTTGAAATTTCTTAAATGTTCTCATTTCTCATTCAAATGAATTTCATGTGCATTTCAAGTATTATGGCCAGCATTGCACACTGCTTAGCCTGTAATGAGCATATTCATATTTTTATGTTGTTGTTGTTGTGGTCTTCAGTCCTGAGACTGGTTTGATGCAGCTCTCCATGCTACTCTATCCTGTGCAAGCTTCTTCATCTCCCAGTACCTACTGCAACCTACATCCTTCTGAATCTGCTTAGTGTATTCATGTCTTGGCCTCCCCCTACGATTTTTACCCTCCACGCTGCCCTCCAATACTAAATTGGTGATCCCTTGATGCCTCAGAACATGTCCTACCAACCGATCCCTTCTTCTGGTCAAGTTGTGCCACAAACTTCACTTCTCCCAATCCTATTCAATACTTCCTCATTAGTTATGTGATCTACCCATCTGATCTTCAGCATTCTTCTATAGCACCTCATTTCAAAAGCTTCTATTATCTTCTTGTCCAAACTATTTATCGTCCATGTTTCACTTCCATATATGGCTACACTCCATACAAATACTTTCACAAACGACTTCCTGACACTTAAATCTCTACTCGATGTTAACAAATTTCTCTTCTTCAGAAACGTTTTCCTTGCCATTGCCCGTCTACATTTTATATCCTCTCTACTTCGACCATCATCAATTATTTTGTTCCCCAAATAGCAAAACTCCTTTGCTATTTTAAGAGTCTCATTCCCTAATATAACGCCAGTTTTCTTTCTCCTTTTTACTTATGAGAGACCAGAACATGTTGCGTTACTCCATTGCTGCTTTAGAGGTAAGGCAATTTAATTTGTTATGTGAACAGGGCCTTAGGATTCAGTGCTTAAGGATATGAATGAATTTTACAATGACTGCATTTTTTTATTGGTACCGGGAGTTGCATTGCCCAATCGATTCGTAAAATTTTCCTAACAATAAGACAGAGTAAGCACACCACTTACACTAACAACACACAACACGACAATTCGAGTTCTGTATCCATTCCACATTTCAGACTTCATACTACATAAGTTCATTATTTCAGTCAGTTTTAAAGAATGTTACACTTGACGACAGCTCTTCCAGTCGCTCGCTTTATATTCTGTTCTCTCAACCACTCTGTAGCAATATATATATATATATATATATATATATATATATATATATATATATATATGTGTGTGTGTGTGTGTGTGTGTGTGCGTGTGTTCAATGAGCGATTTAACCCTCTATGGACGACCTCGACAAATTTGTAAGGCTTAAAATATATTGCTACAGAGTGGTTCTGTTCTCTCACCCACTCTGTAGGGATGATAGTAGTTAGATTTTTTGGCTCGACGTAGTTTACTAACTTATACAAAAATTTTCCACAGTTCATCGGCACTCTTATGCTTTGCCTTTTTTTTTTTTCATTGAGTTGAGTGGTGACATTTTATCTTTGGATTTCTGCTCTGTATTTGATTTACGATGCCGCGCAAAAGTGGCAAGGTTCTGGAGTGTAATCTTACAATTAGAGATACCGAAATAGACGATTTTCGTATTATTGACAACGATAATGAGAATAATAGGGACCACTCTGTGACGCTACAGTTGCAAAGCATCACAGAAAACGCGAGTTCCGTTTCCAAAAGTAATGTACAGATTCCTGACACTATAATTTCACCCACTAATTTGACTAGTTATCAGATGGCAGATTGTGGAGGCCGCTGATCTGCTCATGACTGATGTGCACAATTCAAAACTTGATTGTTTACCGAAAGAGGTCAGTGATTTACTTGCTTTTCACACAATTGTTCAGATTGCCAATAGTATGTCAGAGGAAACAATAGTGCAAAGTACTCAGTCCGTTTCAAAAAATCCGTCAGATTTCATAAAAGGTAATGCGTGCAGATAATGCAACAAATGAAACGTCCATGGTTGTAGATGAGGTCTCCACGTCACAAAGGACAACACAGGTGACAGACGACACATCAATTCAAAGCAATGTGGAAGCGATGTTTCAAAATCTCTTGTACAAGTTCAATGAACGATTTAACCCTCTATGGACGACCTCAACAAATTAGTAATGCTTAAAATATATTGCTGTATCTGCACAGTGCAAAGCTTTTTCTGTCAGATGACGAGCATAGCAGATTCGTAGCGCTTCAGACTACAAGTATTGAAATGGCGCCGCACTCAGGAAATTTTTTCAACTACGTCAACAGTTGCATCTTGGGTAGGGTGTCCATTTCATTTTCATTGAAAAAGGGGACATTTAAAATAAATTAGAGAAAAACCTGGGACAATGAAGAAAAAAAAACGGGACATAAATATTGTATTGACTAAATTTAAAACACATATAAGTTTACCTTTACAACGTGCACTCAGATGATCCCAAATCACTTGTTACAATTATTCTGCCACACTATCATCATACTTATCACTTTTATGTACTTTATCAAGAAGTGCATTTTCGTTTGAAGTTGTATCATAGAAGTCAGTACACGATACACCATTAAAGGGTGTTTTGACAATGAGCAAGGCCCTCACTGTTTCAACTTTCATTCTGTTTTTTTTTTCATCTGACCACAAAGAGTTCACTAACGAAAACACACGTTCCACAGCAGTATTTGACCCAGGAACTGCCAGACAAAACTCCAACAAATGAATCATGTTTTTCATGTTAATGTTTTTACTTTTGAAATAAGGAAATATTTCACAGCCAGTTTGTAAGGAATTGTGCACCACATGTGCTGGACAGCCAACACCTACTATATTATTCACTGTGTTCTGTTGCAGTTTATAGAACAAATTGTTTTTTCCTTTCCTGTGCTTACCACCAAAATTGGTGTTAGTGTTGTCTGCAGAAACTGCAATCACCTTTCCCTCAAGATCGTATTTCTTTGGAACCTCCAGCACATAATTCTGAAGTAAATCTGAAGTTTCTCCAGCTAAATTAACCAGTTCGAGCACTTTCACCATGATGCCATTTTCAGGGTGAAAAGGAGAGGAACTAACTTCAAATACAGATGATTTGATGTATCAACCATTACAGAAATGAATCGAGCACTTTTCAATTCATTTAAAACCTGCTGAGCTGCATACGTTGCAATAAAATCTGAAATGATTGCATTACATTTTGTGTGTCCACATGCGAATTTAGGATTGAAAAGTTTTTTTAACAACTGCGGTAGTACAGTCAATTGACTTAAAGCTATGGTTATGCATTGCACTGTGGTATGCAAACGTAGCTTCTTGTGCTGCCAACTGCCTATCCATTTCTGTTACTGATTTTAAGTTTACATAGTAGTCACTCACGCATTTATTTGCTCTTTTCGTTTGATCACTCATGCGATGTTTCTTCGTCTTAATGTGATTCACAATGTCAGACCCTCCACCATGACCAATAGCAAATTCTGATCTGCACAACGTACATTCTAGTTTCTCGATTACCAGTGATAAAAGGAAACTCGCCTTTTATATTGCTGTTAAAATTACACTTTCGTTTTGGCATAATGAAACAGTGATTGCACAGTGCAAAACATTAACAGTGTGGTGACGAAAGCCAGAGAGCAAGTATCAGTGGTGTAGAGTATCTCTGGGCCGAAAGGACGGATTCAGTGGATCCATTTTGAAGAGAAGAATCTTCGTTGTTATTCGTAATCTATAGTGCGTTTAAAATTACTTGCGATTTTTGACAGTTCGGTACATGTTTGGGGTATGCTGAAAGTCATCACACGCTTCCTAGCATAAATAATTGCGCAGTTAATAGCAGGTCAAACAACCTGTAGTGTAAAATACTCTAGCCAAGCGGAATCATAAAAAAACGGGACATTTGAGCGTCCCCCAAACAACTTTCGGGACAGCGGGACATTTTGGTAAAAAACGGGACTGTCCCGGGAAAAACGGGATGAATGGGCACCCTAATCTTGGGAGTTGAGTGAAGTGTGGTCGTGTGCATTTCAGCTGTCTATATTTATTACAATTGGTGTTGAAAAACATAAGTTGTCAACTATATGTTAATATTGTGTGATAGAGATTACTTTGAGGTATATCTAGATAAAAACAATTACCATAACAATGACTGCCAGAACCTGAGAGCTTATGTTTTAAATGTTACAAATTTGTCAACTCAGGCACTTGCATGGAATCTGTTGTTCTTTCTAGAAAATGAATCCTGCAGCATTTTATGGGAAGAAGAAGAGTGTTGTGACACATTTATCTGGTGGAGAGAGTGAAGACAGTTGCCTGAGTGCCTCCTGTAGCGATAATGATGAGGATTATGTGCCAACAAGTGGGGAATCTGTGTGCAGCAGTTCTGAAAATGGTATGGAATTTGCTCTTATCACTTGGTTGCACTGTAGCAATGTGTACAGCTTTAGGACACCAAACTATGTATTATATTTGTAACTTCCAGGCATCAGTGATGAGGATGATAGCAATGTTCCTGACGCAGACAACAGTTTGGCTCCTTCGTCATCATGTGCATTCATTAAGCAAAGACCAGTTTGGAGAAACATTAGCAAAGACAATAGTGCTCGTGACGTACCACAGTGGCTAGGCTCCATCCCTGAATCGACTGCAATCAAGCAACCAGTGGATTATTTCAAACACTTCTTTGACAGTCAGCTACTGGAACATACAACGCAACAATCAAACTTGTATTCTGTTCAGAAGAATCCAAGTAAAGCTCTCCAACTGTCTGTCAGTGAACTGGAACAATTTATGGGATCAGTGTTTCATATGTCTCTTGTCACTGTACCACGTACACAAATGTATTGGTCCAGCTTATTTAGCGTCTCTTGTGTATCATACTTGATGAGTCGAGACCGGTGGGAAGACATAAAATCCAATTTCCATTTCAATGACAACACCAGAATGACTGATTCAGAAGGTACTTGCAAAGACAAACTTTTCAAGATTAGGCCATTGATAAGCCATTTGCTTGAAAAAATCAGCAAACTACCTACTGATAGGATGCTATGTGTCGATGAGCAGATGGTACCCTTCAAAGGTCTAGTTTGAAACAATATATGCCAAAAAAGCCTCACAATTGGGGTTATAAAATATATATTTTATGTGACAACAAAGGAATTGTGTACAATTTCGAAGTGTATTGTGGGAAACGTGATCCACTGGAAGGAATGGAAGATTTAGGTGCTAACGCCAACGTTGTTATACGTCTTTGTAAGGTTATTCCACAACAAAGAAACCATCTGTTATATTTTGACAATTGGTTTACGACAATACTACTGCTTACAGAGCTTGCATGTATGAAGATTTTTTATCTGGCCACAGTTAGAGCCAATAGATTACCCGGATGTGTGTCGACAACTGATAAAAATTTGAAAAAAAAGGGTAGAGGTGCATACGATGAACAAGAGGCAGATATTGATGGACAGTGTGTGAGAGTTGTCAAATGGTTTTGACAACAGATCTGTAGTACTTGCCTCTACTTTATCTGCTGCAGAACCAATAAGTAAGGTGAAATGGTGGGATAAAAATGCCAAAGCAAAGGTTGAAGTTGACTGCCAATCAATAATTCTTCTTTACAACCAATTTATGAGAGGAGTAGATCTTTTAGACTCACTGACTGCAATATACCAGATAAACATCACATCAAAAAAGTACTACCATCGTTTATTTTTTCACTTCTTTGATATTGTGGTAGTGAATGTATGGTTGCTGTACAGAAGAAATGTGATTATTTTGGTGTAAACAAAAATAAACAATGGCAACTTTGTCAGTTCTAGGCTGAAATAGCTGAAGCATTGTGCAAAATGAACAAGGACTTGAGTGGGAGAAAGAGGGGTAGGCCTTCTTCAAGTATTGATGTTGAATATGTAATGAAGAAGAACCTAGGACATGCATCTAAGCCAATCCACCAAAGGGTTGTTCGTCAGGACACTGTTGGACATTGGCCAGTTGTGTCTGACGAGAGAGGTAGATGTAAAAAGCCAAACTGCAAAGGAAGTCCATCAATTGTGTGCCAGAAGTGTGGTGTTCATTTGTGTATCAAGAGAAAAAGAAAATGTTTTCTGGAGTTTCATAGGGAATGAGAAGTATGCAAGTCAAACGTTTTAAATTCATATATATTTTCAATTGTAAGAAAAGTATATATGTTTGTATTCAGTCTCCAACATTTAATTAGCTGGTATCCTTAAATGCCTACCATAACAAATTTGTAATATTAAAAATATATATTGTTTAAACATGAATTTTGCATTTTTAATCAAAATATGTTTAAAGTGACCCCTAAGTAATACAAATATAGCATTTAGAGTTTTTTGTTTGTATTACATCGTAATTCTGTCCATAGAGGGTTAATAAGACTGATGAAATGATGGTTAAGCAAAATACACAGTTCAATCAACAATTTTTCAGCATACGAGAAAAACAAGATAACACCACCAGTTACTTCAATGAACAATTCTCCACCATACATGGTGAGCTTAAATCATACACAGAAACTAATGATAACCGTTTCAAACAGGTAGATATTGACATTGAGGCCAGTGAGAATCGTCTTTGCGGTATAATTGAAGTCATAGCCAGGCAATGCACTGACAGCACCGATCCTTTGAGAGATTACATTAATGCTTTATATCAATGAAGTGAAACATATAAAAAGCTACAGATGAAAACCAATCAGTTAATGAAAGAATAAATCAACAAGACACTCGATTAGATGTACGTCTTAAAAGTTCACACTGAGACCTCAGAAAAGCGATACCAAGACTTTCTCTGTAAACACACTGACAAAAACAATCAGTTTTTGCAGACATTAGCAGTACAAAGATAGGAAGCTTGACGCTAGTGTAAATTCCGTTACAGACGAGGTTATCAGATTAAAACAATCACAGAACCAAATACCGACAGATGTAACTGATTTCAAAACCACTGTTAACACACGAATCCAAAAAGTTGAAGGACCCTGACACAATTAAAACAGAATTAAAAATAGGTGAACAAAACTACTCGTAAACTATAGAAGCAAGTCAACGCTTTAGATTCAAACAATTCCACACACATTCTTACGCTCACGGAAAGATGTGATGAGTAATCGGCAAGATTAGAAACACTTGAAAATCAGACCAAAAATATATTAGACGACAAAGCTCCCATTCCGTTCACCGAATCTCATGAATATCAGTACATACAGCAAACATTAAACCAGCTGGGTGCACATAACAGTTCACTACTTCACTATATAGGAAAGTTAATAGTTTACATCACGGAGTAGACAACATCAGACAATTTTTTCCACGTATTCAGTTTCAAACTAACGTGGAATAGCAAGTCACATACTTTTCAGTCTCACAATAATCTGAGCAGACTACAAAGAGTGCATGACTTTGATACAAGCCACTCATCTCACAATCACTTCTTTTACGCCGCCGAACCCTCTGAAAATCTACAATGCGAAGGATTCAACTATAAACATTTTGTATCTGTAAAGAAATTCAAGGTATTTAGAAATAACCGTAAATATCTGCATCCTCTTGATAGGGTGCAACAGTTTTCATTTTCGCTACCACCAAACAGGCCAGTGATACACAAGCTCGAATTTATATGTAACTTTTTAGAGGGAGACCATTCGATGCGTATGAGACCCATATCACTCCGTCGAAGAGTTGCAAAATGCTTTTTTATCTGCGTATTGGTCGGAAACGACTCAGCGAGGCATTAAAGGTCAGCTAATCAGTTTACCCAATTTTGAACACTCCAAAACCAGTACCTGACCGAAACGTACAGCTAATCTGCACTCACACAATTATGCATCTCAAAATTTCCACGCTCCTTACGAGTTTTCTTTCTCACCGGACAGCAAAGGGAAATCATTTCAGCTTTCAGGGACTTACTACAATTTTTAGAAATTCAGCAATCGGTCTACTCATTTGTCAATAAGAACTTTAATGACAGCAATAAAGGTAACAACTCATTCGATTATAATGAACAAGCCTGCCCATTCCATAGCAAGAGAAATAAAAGATTTGATTCCGATAACGAATTTTATGGACATTCTACCAAGAGACAACATTTTGATAACCTTTCAGCAACAACTACGTCAGAATTTCGACGCCAACAATCACAGTTTCCAGCCGCAATTCTTGCTGGCAGTTGCAGTAGCCCTGAAATATCCAATAACAATACGGTCGACAAGCACAGCCGAATATCAATGTGCCACCGCCCAACTTTGCCAGTGCAGCCCACTCCAGTAACTTAACGCAACCGCAGGGAAATAACTTCTCCACAAAACCAATGGTCACAGTCACATCGAAACGATCAACAGCAAAGATATTTTCGCCACAAGCATGAAGCGAATAATCAGCAATTTAAGCTTAAGTTTGGCAACAGCAACTTTCATCACAATCAGCCCCAGCAGTCTTCTTAATGAACCTAATGTTCGTTTCCATCCACTGCGGCATTCTGCAGACCAAAACAAGCATGCAGTACATATAACGGAACCATCACAGCAATCTTCTGCCACCAGTCAGTCCACTAGTAATGCATGACTAGAAACAACCGACGCTGTTCAGTACGAAAACGCATATTGCTATTCTGCTACTCATGATACCGTTCAACAAAACGTCATAACTTTCGACGACATCAGGGACACACTATTACAAGAGATCGATTACCTAAGCAGATTAGTCCCATACGTCCTTAACACTATTACACTATTACAAGAGAGACGCCGGACTCAAAAGAATATTTCCCATCCCATAGTTAAAATTGACTTGTATTTATTTTCTGCAGTGATCGACTCTGGTTCACATGGAACGGTGATAGCGAAACATTTCAAACGTGTAACGCCGACAATACCTGTCCTACTTTTCCACTTGGTAAAATGAAAGTTCGAGGTGCAGTCTCCAATAAGGGAGTAGATGTGAAACTGCAAATGTGCGTGAATTCCTAAGGGACCAAAGTACTAAGGTCATCGATCCCTAGTCTTACACATTACTTAAACTAACTTATGCTAAGAACGACTCACACACCCATGCCCGAGGGAGGACTCGAACACAGACCGTGACATGGCACCTCAAACCGCGCGGCCACTCCACGTGTCTGTGAAACTGCAAACCCACCTATCTTTTATACTTGCTGATCACACATTTCATGCTAATTTCAGTATCGTTCCACTCTTAACAACCGACGCCATCCTTGGTATGGATTTCCTTGTCGAACATGACACTGTTATCAACTTCCAGAAATCGTTGCTTATACTGAAATCCGATACGCAGCAACTATCTGTCACTTTTCAGAAGACTTTGTCAGCTGAGGAGCAAGACGTTAACAGAGTAAAGGTCATTTCAACATCTAGGTATACTAATTGGCATACTACATTCTTTACAGACACATATTTCCGTATTAACAATATCCCTGAGGAAGTAGATTATGACATTGTTGCGGCTGGCCCCGGCATGGGTGTGTATGTTTGTCCTTAGGATGATTTAGGTTAAGTAGTGTGTAAGCTTAGGGACTGATGACCTTAGCAGTTAAGTCCATTGAGCAGACGATCAACATTAAGGTGTAGACTTGGCCACTGTTCCTATGTTTCGATACAGTGTATCGATACATGGAACTGTTTCAGTGTTTCGGAACGGCTGTGGTTCATTGTTTCGAAATAGTGGTGTTTCATTCCGCCCCTGTCTCGGATAACCGGACCAGATTCAATCTTGAGCCAGACACAGAAACTGTATCGTTGTTTCAAAATAACGCTGTTTCAGTCCACCTGTGCTTGGAACGGACTAATTATATCGAAACAGTGATGTTTCATTCTGCTGTGTCGGACGAGATTCTCGCTCGGCACAGGTACTGAAATACAACATACCACTTCATGAAACACTTTCAAGAGAGTCGAAATCTTTTTGGCAAGCAATAGCATGAAGCTTAAGATATCCCAAAATAAAGCTTCGTTTCCAGCTGACTGTCCTATTCCGAAATGGCGTAACATCTGCTTTATAAACACTAACCAAACAATAAAACAACGCATATTCTTAACATTCAAAGTAATAAATATGTGAAAATCATTCAGTTAAATTACACTTTGTTTATAACATACGCTTCTCTGTTCATGTACAGGAATCATACTAAGAAACGCAAGTAAGCCTACAACATTTTCAATAACAAAAGGCGTAGAGTGACAGTTATTAGACATATACATAAATTTTATGTAGGTATAATTGCAAGCAATCTGTTTGACACATCACTGATAGTGTAATAGTGAACGGGAAGGGCTGGGAAGCATGGTGAATTTATAGTAACGGTTCGAATCGTCTTGAAAGACAAAATATTTTTCTGTTATATTTTGTTATTTATTCGAATTTTTTGGCGGTATTTGTGAGTCTATAGTCACTGTGCCTATTATCCGCAATGATTCCCTTTGTGTGTATGGAAATTAGTAGGCTGGATATATTACCCATACTAACGGAATGTGGGAATCCCAGTAGCATATCTGTTGTTTCTGCAGTTTGCTCCCATCTCCACATCCGTTCATGGTGGTTCTTCTGTCTTCAGCTATGGCTGTCCTCAGCCAATTAAGAAGTATGAAAGTCACATGGCACGAAAGCAGGAAATACGAAACTGCCAAGGCGCCTAAGTGATAGTTTCATACTTTCTGCGATATGATTAGCGCTCTCGCACCTCATTTGTGTTTATACAGTGGACATTCAAGATGATAAAATGTGTAGGTTTATTAGATTACAAAACACAAACTGTTTCACTGTTTCGAAACATCGTATCGAAACATTTCATTGTACTGTTTCATTTGTTTTGAAACAGTTATGTGTTTCAGTTTGCCCATCTCTAGTAAGGCGAATGAATGTAAAAGACTCGACCGACGAAGAGCGCCAACCGTTGCAGGATATTCTTTTAGAGCACTCTGAAGTATTTAACAATGTACCAGGAACCATGTCCAGTCTTGTTTACGAATTTCAGGTAAAATCGCATGATAAATCTATAGAGATCAAGTCAAACAAGAACTTCAGGCTACGTTAGATCAAGGTATCATTGAACCAGCCACTAGTCAAATATTAACCCTCTTCACATTGTTAACAAGAAAGATGGCTCACTTCGTCTTGAGTTGAATTCACGTCAGATCAACGAAATCATCATTACTGAAACCGATCGACCGCAAAAGCTAGAAGAGGCTCTTACAAAAATCTATACTACTCTGGACATAAAATCTGGATTCTGGCAAATTCAACTGCATCCGAATTGCAGAAAATACATTGCTTTCCTTTGTTTCGGAAACTGCTATCAATTTTGTAAATTGTCTTTTGGTTTAACCATTAGCTCCGCTGCTTTCATCCGTGCGATGAATACTATTCTTCCAATGAATTAAAATACAGAATCACCACTTACATTGACGACATTCTAATTGCAGAGCCTTCTTAGTCGGAACGTAAGTTCTCTGCATGCTATTGCAAACTTTTCTTACAACAGGTGTTACTGTGAACCTCAGTAAATGTCATTTTGGCAAGACTTCCATTAAATTTCTAGGTCACGTAATTTCGGCTTATGGCATTACGCACGACCCCGACAAACTACAAGCCAAACGTGACATTACAATTCCGTCTACCAAAAAACAGCTTCGCAGCTTCCTCCGTTTGATCAAGTTTTTTCGCCGTTTCATACACCACTCTGCAATAGATACGCCTAGATTGTGTCATCTTACTGGTATAAATACTATCTGGTCGTGGGACGACCAAGCACAGTCCGAGTTTCTCAATTTAAAAAAATACTTTACTTAACGCTCCCCTTCTATCACATCCTGACCCGACAAAGAACTTTTCGTTTGCTACAGACAGTTCGAAGACTGCTCTTGGTGTCCATGTATATCGGGAAATAGAGGAAAATGGTACAACAGTTAAGAAGAACATCGCGTTTGCTAGTCACATCCTCACATCGTCTGAAAGGCGTTTTCTAGTCACATCCTCACACTGGCTGAAAGAAATTATTCTATCACCGAACTCGAAACATTATGCGTTGTTTGGGCTTTCACTAAATTTAGTCACTTTCTATAAGGCAGACACACAACAGAATACACAGATCACAGGGCTGTTCAATTTCTTTTATCAGCTAAATTCACACCTGACAGATTCAGTCGTTGGAAACTTTATTCACAAGAATTTGATTTTACAATTGTCCACATAGCAGGAACCCAGAATACTGTAGCAGATGCGCTTTCTCGCTCACTGTGCAGTAACCAGTAAGAAATCGCCGCTAATTTTTGTCAAATTTCAGTCTTCTCTACATTAAACAGGTAGCTTTTGAAAGTTTTATTTCAGCATAGTTAAAAGACTTCGCCATAGAGCAGAGCAAAGACGACGTCTGGAAAGAGATCAAAATTCTGTGCCGTGACACCAGCTAGGCAACAATCAGAAATTAATACACCGTGCACAATAATACTCTGTTTCTCTGCGTTCGCCCTGACAGCGATAACTGGACTCTCTGCATACCTGAAGAACTTGTCAATAAGTTAATCTGGTGTACACACTTGAGTTACGCCCATTATGGTGCTTGCAAATGCTTTTTGATACTACGGATGTTATTTCACAAATATGGAAAAGTGTATTCGACGAGTCTTGGCGTCTTGCAAAATTTGTCAAAAAGCTGAATTTTCTACAGTATCTTACATTGCCCCTCTGTACCCCATTGTACCCATGAAATTAAGACATATGGCAGCCGTTGATCTATTTGGACCCATTCAACGAACTAACAAAGGTTTCTGTTATATTTTCATTGCTGTAGAACTAAGTTCGTAATTTGTATCTTTCTCTCCCTTGCGAAAAGCCACTGCTCCAATTTCATGTTGGAGATGTTCAGAAGGTAATCTCCGACAATGGACGGTAATCTCGATCAGTAATATGGAAACGCACATTGCAACCTAGAAATATTACACCCATTTTTATTTCCAGATACCACGCTTCTTCCAACCCATCAGGGCGCACCATGAAAGGGATTGGAAACCTTTGTCGCATCTACTGTCACAAAAAACATATTGATTGGGACAAGCACATTTCAGATTTTCAGCATGTCATCAATTCAATACCAAACGACTCCACCATGCTTTCGCCGCATCTTGTGTTGAAAAATATAGATCCACCTAATAAAATTCATGTAATTGTTTCTCTTCCTACTACAAGAAGATTACGTCACCATGAAATTATAGACATCGCCCTTAACAATATAACTCATGCATCACAACGCCGCAAACGTCAAGAAAAACAGGTGAGTAACCTCCAGTAATTTCGCATAGGACAAAAAGGATTGGTACTGACTCACTACCTATCCAACAGCGGAAAGCATCGTTGCAGTAAATTTGAACTTTTATATTCTGGACCTTTTAGGATACATAATCTTTCCAATCCCAATGTGGTTCACTTTGAAACTTTACGAACGCGAAAATCGCAAGGCAATCATCACATCAGCAATGTCAAGCACTTTGTAGAATAACTTTTGCTTTGGTTTATTTCACGTAGCCAGTTTGATGATCACATACCACAACTATTTATTTTTTCGCCTTTTAGCTTTGTATATATCTTTTTCCCTATTTTCCAGGAACTCTGCTAACTGCCAAAATTTTTTACAGCTGTGCATATTTATATTTATAGCTTTTATGTATGCTTATTCTGATTTACATATGAGTGTACATAATAATATGATGCAACACAGATCTTTTTACCTGATGCATTTCCCATGCTTATACAAATTCTATTTGTACCATGTCTTCACGATTCCTTGATCATTGGGCATTTCATTGTGTGGCGATGTGCCCATTAGGAAGAATCTTGCATGTTGGATATCTTAACGTAAGTTTAGACCTTGCACATGTTTCTATTCTCATATGGGTGCACATGAAAACAACTGAAAGAGACAACATTTATTTTGACATGTGACCAGCGGATCACATCACTTGGTTGGTCTGACTGCTGCAAACTGCACCTCAAACTATTTTTTCCTAATAAACATTTGTGTCCTTTTCTATATTGCCTCTATCTATTTTATGATAATTAATTTCTGATGCTATTTTGTCTTTACTGATACAATGGAATGTGTCATTTCTATGATGCTATGCTACTCCACTATGCTGCTATTGCACACACTATGCAAGATACTATTACTAGTGACATTCATGCTGTTGTCTAATGAATTATCATTACATTTTTTATTAGGTTAGTCACTCTTATATTCTATAATGTTGCCATGTTTTATTTATGCCCAGTGTTGTGCTTTAATTTGCGTTATATCTCTTGTACTTAATGATGTCACTAGTTTACTTGCTTTCACCTATGTAGATTTAAGACATCAATGTACCCTGTAACACATGTCCATAAGATGTACTCATCCATTTTGCATATTTTGTAGAACCAATGTAGCAGAGTCTCACTGTATACAAATGAGACATCATGCTCATAAATAGAATCACATAGAAAGCATGATATAAGCAACTTATATAGAATTTTAAACACTGTTGACACTTCTCAAACAGTTTCCTGGCACACATTTTAAAAACATTTTCCTCTTTGTGTACACTAGGCAGATAGCCTATAAAGGTTTAGGATTAAGGCTATTTTTCTCTCTGCATTTTGTGTTAGGTATAAGAGTATTACTGGAATATTTAATAAGTGTTCATGCCCTGAGCTGCTCCAGTTTTTTTGGAATAATGATGGAATATTGATGTTTAATAAGATTTCATGCTATGAGCTGCACTCCAATAATGAGGATTACATTGATAAATTGATGAATTTTCTTAATGATTTTTATGATGTTAATATACAGTATAATTTGTGTAAGTTGTGTCCTTTCTAGGAAAATCTGTCTTGCCTTGTGCCACATAATTAGAGGTGTTTGTGGAAGACTATCACAGAAGCTGTACACCTAAAAACATTTTTTTAGCATTCCTTATTAGATTGGTTATGCAACTGCCTTCTTATTTTAATATGCATGACTACCTTTTTTTCCAGGTTCCAATATTTCTGCAGTTCACCCACATATTTACATTTTTTACTCTTCATTTTTTGTAATATGTTACATTTATCTAGTCACTAAGGTATAATTGTATTAGTACTCTGGCCTTTATGTTTACATATATCATAATCACATGTTTTTGCTTTGGCCATAGCAGTTCTTGATTCAAGACGAATGAAGATTGACTGTTAATCATTTTCTTTACAGATAAAGTGCACTGCCCTTATCAAGCATTCCCATATCCTTCCCTGTAGATATGCACATTGTTAGAGATATAGGACATTTTATATATATATATTTAAGAAGCCCTGTAGGTGCTACACAGCCTATAAATATTGACTTTACTCTCATAGTACCATACACTGATTCTATGATTCTATTTGTCTAACAGGTATTCATACAGGCCATACAGAGCCACACTTTTATACTGCTATTTACGAACTTTGTTCTTGTAAACGCCATCTCGATCTACGTATTCATATTATGAATTATGCATAGGCCTCTGCGTGCCATATAAAGTTATAGGTAAAGGATATTTTATGATACTTTCTAAGCTTTGACGTTTATGCTATGTAAAACTAGGCCACCTTGAACCACAAACATGTTTTCTGTCACATTTGTTATTGACATCAGCTATTATTTCATGTAACACCAGGCCACTGTGAACCCCAAAGAAGATTTTTGTCAACTTTTAGATATCAGGGATTCAGGGTACTTACAAATGATGAAAAATCAAATTTTTTATGACTTTTTAAAATGATATAGTCTATCCTGATTATATTTATTTATACATTATAGGGTTTCAGATAAAAAATTACCTATATATACCAAATTTTAAAGTTACGGTCGTGTATGCCACCACACTCCCTTTATTTCTGTTGCAGAAGCCAGTATTATTTCGAAAAGAACTGTGAACTTTCTGTTTGTAGCGATTATACGTATGATATGTTGTAAATGTTGGTAGCAGTGATGGTTTCTAGTGCATGTAAATGATAATTTTGCAGTATTTACTTTTGTTCCTCTGAAGCAGTTTGTTCACATGTTACTGAATGTTTGTTGCCCAATTGCCACATATATTTGTGGAAGTACATATCCTTTAGAGTGCAATAAATACGAACTATGCCACACATCAAGAAATTCAATAAAAAGAAATTCGGTGATAATCAATTCACAAAAAAAGCAAGCCACACTGTTGAAAGTAACCTATGTATCAGTTCTTCAGGGAAGAAGCTTCCACAAGGCACGCCTCCTGGTGATTCAAATTTATTTGTTAACAATGGCGCTGTTTGTAGTGGATTTGTTTGTTGATTTGGGCATCTTATCTTCTTTGATAAAGGAAGTGGCAAAATGTAAACAATGTGATGGTGTAGGCTGTCTGGAAATAACTGAACAACAAAGTAGCAGGAAGGATTTAGCGTCAAATTAGTTGTTCTACTATAAACCTACTACGAAAATCACTTCAAATGTTGTGCATAATTCATATTATGTGAATTTGAAGTTAGTGTATGCAATGTCTTCAATAGCAATACCACCCAGTAGGTTCATCAAGTACATAAAAATACTTTTATGTGCCTTGACAGTGTGTCTAAAGCATCCATGAAACACGCAGAAGAAGAAACTGTAAATATTAGTGGAACCAGCGACATTGCTATTGCACTTGAAGGTACATAGCAACGTCGAGGACATCGTTCCTAGAAAGTTGTTGTAATGGAATGGAAAAATTGTTGATGTTGAGTGCTTATCTAAGTACTGCCACACCCGCCATGGTAACACTGTAGGACATATTGAACATCAATGTTCTAAGAATTATAATGGTCGGAGTGGAGGTACAGAGTGTGATGGAGTTCTAAAAATATTTCAGAGGTCAGTGCCCGTTTATAACATTAGATGTATGAAGTACCTTGGTGATGGGGACTCTAAAGCTTTCAATAAAACTAATAAGTTCAATGTTTATGGTGATGCCTTGGAAACAAAACTGGAGTGTTGTGGACATGTGTAAAAGAGGATGGGTGGTAGATTGAGGAAGCTATGAAGAGAAATGAGAGGAAAGTTGCTATCTGATGGGAAATCTCTGTCTGGCTGAGGTAGATTGACAGAAACTAATTTAGACCTTCTTCAGAGTTATTATGGACTGGCCATTAGACGATCTGCACCTCTGAATGATGTTACAGCAATGAGAAAAGCTGTATGGGCTACCTACTTTCATACACTGTCCACAAATGACCACCCTGTTCACAGACTCGGCCCTAAAGGAGCAGATTCTTGGTGTGGTTACCAAAAAGCAAAAGGAAGTGGTCAAATATACCATCGTAAGCGTTCTGTTCCTGAGCCTGTTATGAATGAAATAAAACCAATTTTTAGAAATATGTATTGCCTAGTAAATGTCTTCAAGGGGCCACTCAGAATACAAATGAAAATTTTAACCAATGCATATGGGAAAGATTACCCAAGAATGTTTTTGTAGGACTAAATAAATTAAAATTTGGTGTAATAGATGCAGTGATATGTTTCAATAGTGGAGTGATAGGAAAGTTGGCAGTCCTGAGAAATTTAGGCATAAAATGTGGCTCTAATATGAAAGATTAATTGCTGGCTTGTGACAGGCATGAAGCTGAAAGATTCTCTCTTCAAGTTATCAGAGAAGCAAGACGTGCTAAAAGGAATACCAAGAGGAAACTTGAAGGTGAAGAAATTCTGCAGGATGAAGACTATGATTCAAGGATGTTCTGAGGCACAGTTTAATTGGACTCGCATCTTGATTCGCAATTTCCCACGAGTTGTATTTTTCAGAATTATGGTAAAAATATTTCCTAAAGTTTATAAAGCATTGCTCAAATTTTTTTCTGTACTATACAATAGGTCATACTTATGTAGGAGACCTAAACTTTATTGCAGAATTAACTAAATTATAGAAAAAATAAAATTTTTATTAGCAAAAACGTCATAAAAATTAAAATGTAAGATGTGATATTTTTTATCATTGTTATATACATAATAGGTGGAATTAAGTAGCTCTAGTACCTCAGCTGTCATGTCATGCATATCTAGTAAAAATTTGATCTCCTTCAAATGTATAACATTGGATTAAATGGTACTTTAATTTGAGGAAGCGTTTTGGGAAAAAATGCATCAATTTCTTTGTAATTTTTTTAATAACACTAAGCAGGTTCGAAAACATTTAAAATAGTTCTAATTTGTTTAGAAAGTGTGCTGCATTACCTGAGATCAACTAAACATCTGTAAAACATACACATTATATCAGTGCCCGAAAGAAATAGATGTTGATTTTTATATAATATTGAACCAGTAAAGTACCCTGCATCCTTAAGGTGAGCCATTACTTCATGTGAAACTAGGCCACTTTGAGCCACAAATATGATTTCTGTAACATTTTATAGCTACTAAGATCAGCATTTATGTAAGTAGGAAAGCAACATGGCGCCTCTGATTGACATTTTCTATTAAATGGTTTAGATATTAAGATTTTCATTTGTTTGATGTACTAGGCCACTTGGAGCCCCAGTCATTTTATAGAAATTAAGATCAGCATTTACATATGTAGGAAAGCCACTTGGCGCCTCTGATTGATATTTTCTGTACAGCTAGTAAGATTTGCTACCACAACCATTTCAAATTTCTTCTTAAATTTCTTTTGTATATTTTCAATTTTCTCCAAGTCTTTTCCTATTATGATTCCATCAGCAACGTGTATAGCCATCTACGTTCCTTCAGTTGCATCTCTAAATATGCACTGATCTGATTTCAATTGAATTAGTCCTTCTGATTTTAGGAAATCTGTCAAAGTTTTATTCCATCTGGATGGGGCTTGTTTAAGTCCACACAGAGTTTTCTTCAAAACAAAGATTTTTCCAGCTTCTTTGTATCCTTCAGGTATCTTCATAAAAATTTGTTCATCCAGTTTCCCATAGACAAATGCTGTTTTGACATCAGATACTCTCATATGCAAACTTTTCCCTGCTGCCAGTGCAAACAACAGTCTCAATGAACATATATCTACTAGTGGGCTGAATAATTCCTTGATATCTGTATCCTTTTATTGTTGACAACCTCTGATAACTTGTCTGGGCATATATTGTCCGTCATCTTTGACTTTAAAGATCCATTTGCTTGTTAAGATTTCTTTCCCTTTTGCTTCCTCTGGACTAACCAACTTCCATGTTTCATTCTGTTGAAGAGATCTCTTTTCTTCTTCAATTGCCTTTAACCAATTTTCTTTGTCAGGACCACTCATACATTCTTCATAGGTAAGTAAAGCTGTTTCATAATCATTATATTTTATAGGTTTTTTCAAACTAGTTCTTTTCCTAAGGATGTAGTTTCTTGTGTCTTCATTGCATGTTATTACTTCTTGATTTTCTTCTCCTAGATTTTCATGGTCTTCTATTTCATTTTTTTGATTGCTAGTATCATTTGATAGTTCACCAATAACAAGATTTTTCTGTAAAGTTTCTTTTGTCACTTTCTGCTCAAATTCAACATCTCTTGACACAACAATATTTCTTCTTTCTGCATCAGATAGTCTGTAGCCATGTGGAGCATAACCAACAAAAATGTATGCATCACTTCTTACATCTAGTTTCTTCAAATAGCCTAAATTTCTGGGAAAAACTCTTGATCCAAAAATTTGAAGTCTTGACAGATCTGGTCTTTTCCCAAATCACTTCTCTACAGGTGTGGCACTTTGATTAGTAGTTGGGACTATTGATTAAGTTTGTAGCTGTGAGCATTGCGTCTCCCCATAAATCTTTCTTTAGTTTGCTATCGAATATCATAGCTCTTACCTTATTCATTATTGTCAGATTTAGTCTCTTTGCTTTCCCATTGAGCTGAGGGCTATAAGGAATGCTATAGTCTAGCACAATACCTTTTCCTTCACAGAAATTCTTAAACTCACGGCTGGTGTAATCACCACCTTTATTACATCTTATTTTGGACACTTTTGTATTGAACTTATTTTCACTTTCTAACACATATTTTCTTACGAATCTTTCAGTCTCTGACTTATATCTTAACAAGTAGGTTACACAGAAATCATCTAACACTGTCATGTAGTACCTATATCTATTAAATGTTGGGGGTTCTATCTCTCCACAGATATTAGTATGTACGATTTCAAGAGGTCTTGTTGCTCTTTCTCTCACAGTTGTTGCTGTTGTGGTCTTCAGTCCTGAGACTGGTTTGATGCAGCTCTCCACGCTACTCTATCCTGTGCAAGCTTCTTCATCTCCCAGTACTTACTGCAACCTACATCCATCTGAATCTGCTTAATGTATTCATCTCTTGGTCTCCCTCTACAATTTTTACCCTCCATGCTGCCCTCCAATGCTTAATTTATGATCCCTTGATGCCTCAGAACATGTCCTACCAACTGGTCTCTTATTCTTGTAAAGTTGTGCCACAAACTCCTCTTCTCGCCAATTCTATTCAATACCTCCTCATTAGTTATGTGATCTACCCATCTAATCTTCAGCATTCTTCTGTAGCACAACACTGCGAAAGCTTTTATTATCTTGCTCAGCAGATGATAGAGTTTTGTCAGGACTGGCTCTCCCAAGGCCATCAGTAGTTCTGATGGAATATTGTCTACTCCTGGGGCCTTGTTTCGACTCAGGTCTTTCAGTGCTCTATCAAACTCTTCACGCAGTATCGTATCTCCCATTTCATCTTCATCTGCATTCTCTTCCATTTCCATAATATTGTCCTAAAGTACATCGCCCTTGTATAGACCCTCTATACTCCTTCCACCTTTCTGCTTTCCCTTCTTTGCTTGGGTTTCCATCTGAGCTCTTGATATTCATACAAGTGGTTCTCTTTTCTCCAAAGGTCTCTCTAATTTTCCTGTAGGCAGTATCTATCTTACCCCTAGTGAGATAAGCCTCTACATCCTTACATTTGTCCTCTAGCCATCCCTGCTTAGCCATTTTGCACTTCCTGTCGATCTCATTTTTGAGACGTTTGTACTCCTTTCTGCCTGCTCCATTTACTGCATTTTTATATTTTCTCCTTTCATCAATTAAATTCAATATTTCTTCTGTTACCCAAAGATTTCTACTAGCCCTCGTCTTTTTAACTTCTTGATCCTCTGCTGCCTTCACATCTTCATTCTACATCTACATCTACATCCATACTCCGCAAGCCACCTGACGGTGTGTGGCGGAGGGTACCTTCAGTACCTCTATCGGTTCTCCCTTCTATTCCAGTCTCGTATTGTTCGTGGAAAGAAGGATTGTCGGTATGCCTCTGTGTGGGCTCTAATCTCTCTGATTTTATCCTCATGGTCTCTTCGCGAGATATACGTAGGAGGGAGCAATATACTGCTTGACTCTTCGGTGAAGGTATGTTCTCGAAACTTTGACAAAAGCCCGTACCGAGCTACTGAGCGTCTCTCCTGCAGAGTCTTCCACTGGAGTTTATCTATCATCTCCGTAACGCTTTCGCGATTACTGAATGATCCTGTAACGAAGCGCGCTGCTCTCCGTTGGATCTTCTCTATGTCTTGTATCAACCCTATCTGGTACGGATCCCACACTGCTGAGCAGTATTCAAGCAGTGGGCGAACAAGCGTACTGTAACCTACTTCCTTTGTTTTCGGATTGCATTTCCTTAGGATTCTTCCAATGAATCTCAGTCTGGCATCTGCTTTACCGACAATCAACATTATATGATCATTCCATTTTAAATCACTCCTAATGCGTACTCCCAGATAATTTATGGTATTAACTGCTTCCAGTTGCTGACCTGCTATTTTGTAGCTAAATGATAAAGGATCTATCTTTCTGTGTATCCGCAGCACATTACACTTGTCTACATTGAGATTCAGTTGCCATTCCCTGCACCATGCGTCAATTCGCTGCAGATCCTCCTGCATTTCAGTACAATTTTCCATTGTTACAACCTCTCGATACACCACAGCATCATCTGCAAAAAGCCTCAGTGAACTTCCGATGTCATCCACCAGGTCATTTATGTATATTGTGAACAACAACGGTCCTATGACACTCCCCTGCGGCACACCTGAAATTACTCTTACTTCGGAAGACTTCTCTCCATTGAGAATAACATGCTGCGTCCTGTTATCTAGGAACTCCTCAATCCAATCACACAATTGGTCTGATAGTCCATATGCTCTTACTTTGTTCAATAAACGACTGTGGGGAACTGTATCGAACGCCTTGCGGAAGTCAAGAAACACGGCATCTACCTGTGAACCCGTGTCTATGGCCCTCTGAGTCTCGTGGACGAATAGCGCGAGCTGGGTTTCACATGACCGTCTTTTTCGAAACCCATGCTGATTCCTACAGAGTAGATTTCTAGTCTCCAGAAAAGTCATTATACTCGAACACAATACGTGTTCCAAAATTCTGCAACTGATCGACGTTAGAGATATAGGTCTATAGTTCTGCACATCTGTTCGACGTCCCTTCTTGAAAACGGGGATGACCTGTGCCCTTTTCCAATCCTTTGGAACGCTACGCTCTTCTAGAGACCTACGGTACACCGCTGCAAGAAGGGGGGCAAGTTCCTTCGCGTACTCTGTGTAAAATTGAACTGGTATCCCATCAGGCCATCAGGTCCAGCGGCCTTTCCTCTTTTGAGCGATTTTAATTGCTTCTCTATCCCTCTGTCGTCTATTTCGATATCTACCATTTTGTCATCTGTGCGACAATCTAGAGAAGGAACTACAGTGCAATCTTCCTCTGTGAAACAACTTTGGAAAAAGACATTTAGTATCTCGGCCTTTAGTCTGTCATCCTCTGTTTCAGTACCATTTTGGTCACAGAGTGTCTGGACATTTTGTTTTGATCCACCTACCGCTTTGACATAAGACCAAAATTTCTTAGGATTTTCTGCCAAGTCAGTACATAGAACTTTTCTTTCGAATTCATTGAACGCCTCTCGCATAGCTCTCTTCACACTACATTCCTCAGAGATACCCATTCTTCTTCTAGTGTATTTCTTTCCCCCATTCGTGACAATTGTTCCCTTATGCTCTTCCTGAAACTCTGTACAACCTCTGGTTTAGTCTGTTTATCCAGGTCCCATTTCCTTAAATTCCCACGTTTTTGCAGTTTCTTCAGTTTTAATCTACAGTTCATAACCAATATATTGTGGTCAGAGTCCACATATACCCCTGGAAATGTCTTACAGTTTAATACCTGGTTCCTAAATCTCTGTCTTACCATTACATAATCTATCTGATACCTTCTAGTACCTCCATGGTTCTTCCGTGTGTACAACCTTGTTTTATGATTCTTGAACCAAGCGATAGCTCACAGTAGAAAATGGTTTTCTTGTTAATTTAGCTCTCACACAAGCTTCACACGATTGTTCTGCTGAGCATAAACTATTAGGAACTCCTTCACGCATTCTCTTGGTCTTTGGAGTACAGCTTATGCCTGGGTGACCTAGTTTCTTATGCCATTCTTGTTTTTCTTCTCGTGTCAGTGGTGATTGCATTCCTGATTTAATGTTAACTTCATACAACCCATTTCTTGTTTTTTGTCCTTTCAAAACAGGTATTTCACCTTAGTAGATTTGAACAGAGTGTATGGTAAATACAACTGGACCATCTTTTTCAGTGATTGCATTTACAAACATCAGATTTCTACTCAGTTGTGGAACATACATACCGTCTTCTAGAACACAGTTATCTCCTACAAAGTTTCCTGTTGCAACTATTTTCATTGATCCACCTTGTTTGGCAACTTTTACAAATCTATCATACTGTTTCGCATTTGTTAACTTGTCCACTTCATTACACAAATGTCCTGTACATGCACTATGAACAACCATGACCATATCTTCTTTCTCATTGGCTTCTTGTGAAATCTTTCCTTTGTTACATTCATATGCAATATGTGCAGTGTCTTCCATCTTCTTTTCTTCATCAATGTCTTGTTTCTTGTTTTCTTGAGTGACATCATGTTTGAACCACTTTGTTTTTCCATCCCTGATATATCTACACATGTACTCTGCAAACCACTGTGCGGTGCATGAGAGAGGATATGTTCCATTGTAGCAGTTCTCAGGTTTTCTTCCTGTTCCATTCATGTACGGAGTGCAGAAAGAAAGATTTTTTGAATGCCTCTGTGTGTACAGTAATTATTTTAATCTTATCTTCATGAACCCCTTGCTAGCGATACACAGGGCGTTCTAGTATGTTCCTAGAGCTCTCATTTAAAGGTAGTTCTTGGAACTGTATTAACAGCCTTTCTCCGTATAATTTACATGTATCTTGCAGAGTCTTCCAGTTCAGTTTCTTCAGTATCTCTGTAACACTCCTCCAGGGATCAAACAAACATGTGACCAATGGTCCTGCGATTCTCGGTGTACGTTCAATATCCCATGTTAGTCCTTAGTGGTACATGTCCCACACACTTCAGCAATATTCTAGAAACGCTCACATGAGTGATTTGTAAGGAATCTCCTTCGTAGACATATTGCACTTACCCAGTATTCTACCAATAAACCTGAATACTGACACTTACTTTACCTACAACCGAGGCTATATGACCATTCGATTTCATTTCCTTATAAAGGGTTACACCAAGGTACTTGTACAAGTTGGCCAATTCCAACTATGATTTGTTGATATTATAGTCATATGATACTGTTTTTCATTTTGTGAAGTGCACAGTTTTACATTTCTGAACATTTAAACCAAGTTGTCAATCTTTGCACCACTTTGTAATCTTATTTAGGACTGACTGAGTATTTATGCTGTTTCTTTCAGACAATATTTCATGATAGGTAACTGCACATTTGCAAAAAGCCTGAGGTTCTTTTAATATACGTCATTAATATACAACATGCAAAGCGAGATTACAACAGACTTCTCTGGGGTACACCTGAAGTTACTTATACACCTTACAATGACTCTCCACTCGAGATAACATGCTGTGTCCTCCCTTGCAAAAAATCCTCCGTTCAGACACAAATTTCACTTCGTATCCCACATGACTGTGCTTTTGAAATTAAGTGTAGGTGTGCTACTGAGTCAAATGCTTTTCGGAAGTCAAGAAATATGGCATCTACCTGACTGCCTTGATCCAAAGCTTTCAGTATTTTGTGTGAGAATAGTGAGAGTTGGGTTTCACATGATCGACATTTTCGGAATACATTGGTTGGCGTTGAAGAGGTCACACTGTTCAATATGCCTTTTTAACTTTGAAGTTTGAATATGTTCTAAGATTCTATAACAAATCGATGTCAAGTATATCGGACAGTAGATTTGTAGATTACTTCTACTATTCGTGTTGATGTGGGTGACCATGCTTTTTTCCAAGAACTGGGCATGACTTTTTCTTTAATAATGACTTCAGTCTTCTTTCCAGTGGAATGAGTGTTAAACTTGGGCTATTCTCCTGGGTTTTCCTTTGTAAAAGAGCATTTGAAAATGGAGTTCTGCCTTTCAGCTTTTGCTTTGCTGCTCTCAATTTCAAATCTTGTCTCTGTCGCTAAGGACTGGACATTAACTATGGTGCCACTAGCAGTCTTTAGAAACTACCAGAATTTCTTTGGGTTTTGTGAAAGACCTTTTGACAATATTCTGCAATGGTGTCACTGAAGGTTTCTCACATTCTTCTCTTGGCAGACAAACGCATTTCTTTTGGCACCTATTTATCTATAGTGCTGCACTTTGTTTTGCATCTGTAAGGCAATATTCTGTGTTTCTTTAGACGTTTCTTTACAGTGACTGTACACCAAGGAGGATCCCTCCTATTCTGAACTGCTCTAGTGGTTACATATCTGGCCAGTACATGGTCACCTTTTTCTCTAGATGCTTCTGCCTTGTGCGCAAGTTTCAAGTTAAACAATGAGATATGACACTACTGACTTTTTACCTAGTTTAATGAACAAACATATCTTTATACTTGTTTTAGTTGTCATTTGTACTTTGGTAATCATGGTCACTGATGCTAGTTTCGATGTGGACCCCCTCCAAGAGGTCATGTCTGTTTCTGTTATTTGCCATTTGATCCAATATATTTTAGTCATGAGTGGGGTTCCTAAATACCTCTTCTAGGTAATTTTCAGAGAAGGTATTTAATAATGTTTCACAGGATATCTTATCACGCCCACCCCTAACAAAACAGTAATTTTCCCAATTAATTGTTGGATGATTAAATTCTCCACTGACAATTACAGTATGAATGGGGAACTTACATACAAATGAACTGAGGTTTTCTCTAAAGTTTTGAGTTACATCAGGAGATGAGTCTGGTGGGAAATAAGGATTCAATTATCATTTTATGTCCACCCCTGATACAGAGCCTTGCCCAACCAGTCTCACTTGCAGCTTCAATTTCTATCTTGGTGGATTTGAGTTTCTATTGCTATTCCATCTCTATTTCCCATTTGCCCATCCTTTCGATATGCACTCAAATTTTCCCCAAAAGTCTTACTGTTATCAATTTCAGATTCAATCAGCTTTGTGTGCCTAGTATTATGTGAACTTCGCTGCTTTTCAGGATCATTTCAAACTCTGTTGCTTTACTGTGAATGCTTTGGCAGTTAACCATTAGGATTTTAATACTTCCACCTGTGGAAGGCATTTCTTTCCATCTTACACTGATTCTTCTGGGTTTCCTACAGCTATCATTATCTGGTTTGTATGGAGAGTCGCCTAATCCGAAAAAATAACATTTTGTGCATCCCACACACAGTCAGCTACCTGATTAGCAGCCTTTGAAGTGTAGTGCTCACCCGACTCGTTTAGAGTGATCCTACGATTCTCAAAACTATGGCGCAAGTCCAGGAAGTCGCTGCCTAGCTTGTCACAGAACCTTCGAAGTCTCTGGCTCAGTCCTTATTCTCAACTCAGAACCAAAGACCGTGATCAGTGCTGGGGAGAATGGTGCTGCTTTGCTGAAACTCCACATACACATCTAGTCTTCTCAACCTTCTCTGCCAGTCGCTGGGATGACCCAAGTATGACCTTTGCGCCCAGACAGCAGGCATCATTTGCTCCAACGTTTGCCACAGTCCGCAATTGGTTGCACCCTGTCCCCTCAACAGCAGCTGGAATAGGCTCTTCAATTCATTGAATGAGGCCCCCATGCATAAGCATATACCTGGTGTCCTTTCCTGTCCCTTGCTGCCATTTTCGCAAGGGGCACCATCATCCGCTATATGGTTGATCTGTCAACAATTAATAGGACTTTACCTTTTGCATTTGCCTCCTCTTGATGCCAGACAAAAAATAGGTTTCCCCAAAATAGTTGAAGTGTGTCCCACTGTTTCAGTTTCAGTGAAAGACAGTACCTCAAGCTTGTTGGTTAGGAAGATCGGTACAACACCCTCAGTACTCCTTGGGTCCTGTCCACACTGTACAGAACGCCTGGTTCCACCACTGAGACGCCACTTACAGTCAAGTAGATGAGTAACGACAGATCCCGTACTTTCTACAGAGGAGACAGGATCCGCAGGAGACGATAGTACTTGCGGTACCTCTCGTACCAGTATCACTGGTACACATCTGTCAGGAACTCTTCCGACATACCGATTCGCAGGAGCTGCCAGACGTTTGACAGTACTCAAGTCTTTTTCTAGCTGCTTTCTAACGTCAACCAACTCATCCCGGGATCGAGAACATATCAGATTTGCAGAATTTATGGCGAGTATAGATGCAGTTTCAGAATCGCTGTCAGACAGCTCTGTTCGCATGTCGATCTCTTCATATTCGAACTGTGCTACGGTATCTGAAGACAAGCCCTCTGTATGGAAATTCACTTTTAGAGGTTCCTCTAGCCACATCAATAGCTGCTCATCTGACACGACCCGTTTCTTATAAAATTTTATTATTTCCGCATCTGCTAGCACTTGTCACATTCTCGAAGTACGTAACTGCATTATTCAGTAAGCAAAACACAATAAGAAAACTTACTGTGCTCACAAAAGACGTAATTTACGCATAATATGTCCAGTACAAAAATTAACCCAATTACACATTACTATCACACAGAGAAGCACGGCGTGTTGCATGAATGCACAATACTTTGTAAATAACTCTCACCCGAGAAAAATCTAACAACATGCACTTCTTCAAATAAGTAAGATTCTTGGAGGTTTTACCTTAAAGCTGACCGACTAAAGACAGGTGGACTGCCAACAGAGATGTCAAGAAAGATTTGTTAGATCAACACTTCAGTGTCTTTCAAATATATTGAACTATTTCAGTAAAATCACGAATGTTCTATTTTTTTCTGTAGTGCAGATGATCGTAGGTTAAGTTGAAGGTTTGATTTTATATAACCATGTTTTACTACTTAGTCTTATTGAAAGTTGTATGCACTTGTTTCCCTCCAGCATTGTAACTGGCCTACCTAGCCAATTCTATGAAGACTTACCTTACAGTTTTACATGAACTGTGAACCGGTATAGGAGGAGCGAAATTTTTGCCTGTTCTACACTTACGAGTATGGCTAATGGTTGGAATCAGGAAAGGAATTTAGCTATTTCACTCACACTTTTCATTTCTGTGTGAAACGTAGAGAGGACTTCCACTGTGATCTACAAAGCTACTTTGCAATTGTTGTCTCATATATCATTCAACATTTTATTTCATCTTTCGTTGGAAGTATTTATGCGACTGACATTAAGGACATCGCTCGCAACAATCTTATCTGAAAGTGTCACTGTTTCTGTTGACAGCAACTAAAATATTCTCAATCTAATTTCCTTCCTTCACCTCAGGGGCCTTTCCATCTACTGCATCAGGATGCATATTACACTTATCATCACTATCGTTTTAACTACATTCCTCTCACCACAAAAATCAAATAAAGTATAACTTGGTTAGAACGCAACAGGCACCAGTGATGATTCGTTTTGTTTTCAAAATTCGAATATTTACCAAAGGTGTTAGAATTTTGAAATGTAACTTCTATGATTCTTGGTGGTGGGAAGGCAAAGGAACACGTCGAAGTGTTATTGGTGTTAACAGTTGATGTTTGGTACTTTTGTTGTATATAGTGTTGCAGGTGCGCAGAGTTGTGAGTGCTAGATTGTGTAGTTAGAAGAAGTGCACTTGCTGTAAAAATGGCAAAGCTGATTGATGTGTTTAGATATAGTAAAAGCCCTTTGCGAAGAAGACAGCTTCCCCTGATGGTCGACGAAAGTTTGACGGTATTATTGTTTATTTTTTTGCCTGATTAATGTAAGGGTGGACATCTAGGACTATATATTCAGTTACGTCAACGTTGTGTTTTTCTTAGTTTCTAATTGTAGGGCAGATGTTAGTGACGTTCCATTTTCAACAATATTTTTTTTTTCGTCGTACGATACATGCTAAGTTAATAAGAAGACTTCGATTGATATACATACTTCCGAGCCGTCAAATGCAAGCGTTGTAAGTGCAAATTGAGAACTGATCGTCTCGTCGGGCCAAACAGATTTGAAAAAGTAGAGTATGAATAGTAATGTAATCAGGACAGTGATTGCTGTTCAGCTAGGTATAGCACTGATGATTTTGTGCCAGGGAAAAAATGTCAAAAAAGTTGCGGTAACGTTTTACTACTAGTTTGTTCGTAACATATCAGGGTACTGGAACTACTGCTGGTTGTTACTGTAAAGCATAACGAACACCACTTGATGTAGCCTATGTATACATAGTCAAGTTACCAGTAAATATAGTTTGTATTTGTATACGAGGAAGGAGTAGATTAAACCATAGCACATAGTTTGTCATTGCTGAGTGTGTTTATAATTTTTTTAAAAAAGTTCATCTATAATGTTGGAGTGAGATATTGTGTTGTTGCCGTATATCAATTTTTTTACTAGTTTGCATACACAGATGGTGTTAAATGCTACTATCGCGGTTGAAGACAAACGCTATTTCTCAGCATAAAGATAAATATTGTTTGATCCTTATGTGGATTTATTGGGTGGAAAGTGGTCTAATAATGTAAAGCACAATCTCATTACTGAGCGGGTGGTTTACGTATGAGCCACAGCGTTTACAAAAGCACTGACATGTAGCCGAAATTTTTTTTCCTGTGGTAACCAAACCACTACTACTTTGTAGAGATTTCATTTCATTTGCTTTAATGTAGGCTGTTCTGTTTTGCACTCCATATGTGCAGTTATGATAATTGTATGTGCGAGTAGAGTGAAATCGACAACAGGCTTGCCCCACCCCACTTTAAGAACATTCTCTCCACACATATTTTTATCTTTATTTGTTTCACATTTACATACACCACGGTATTAGCAATTCATGGAAAATCTGCAGTAGTGTAACAAGTGACCTGATGTGGCAGCATCTCTTCATAGAGGGCAGGTGTTATGACTGGATTGTAATCTGTGATACTAGGGAAGTGCTATGTTTGATACGCCATGTCATGAGATTTAATATTTAACAAGCAGTTGTAGAATAAATGGCTGGCACACACATACACACACACACACACACACACACACACACACAAATTGTCTCTGAACATTTGATATTTACTTTGTCTAGACTATAGTATTGGGCTCCTGCCCCCCTGGAATGCAGACTGATATGAAGTATAGCCAAAGGAGAGCATAATTTTGTTGTGAGTTGGTGAAGCCATTCAAAAGACATCTATATTAGGCCTAGATTACAGACAAATCTTTGGCAAGTGTTTTGGTACATTTTATTTACTTGTATTGCACATAAATATGAAAACTTGAAGGGGGTCCAATGCGAAACATTTATTTTTATTAAATTCAACTTGTGTCAATGACCACTTTCTTTGATCATGTCTCAGTACAGGGAAACATGTTTGCAAAGAAAAACTTGAAAATGTCAACATTAAAATACGAAGATCAACAATTAAAATAATAGTAAAGTATATAGGCCTATTACATAAAATTGTTCTAGGCAGTTAAATATACCTGAAGTACACCGGTAGAGATCAAAGCAGTTTTCCAGGAGGTGGCCATCTACTTCGTCATGAGCAGTTTTTCAGTGGATGTTCTCAAGTTTACAGAATTTCTTTTTGTGCTTTGAACAGTGCTATCATCATTGACTGCATTTTATTTATTTATTTATTTTTACGGTCGCAGTTATTGTGATAGACTGATCTGTAGTGGCACTTGAAATGTACGCTAGGTGATAGTGATGGTTGCAAGTAGTGAGACCAATTAATGTGTTGTGGAAGTAAAGTATTCTTATATGTTGCTGATTCTGTAGTAAAAATAGTGGAAAATCCAGTAAGAAATAACAACAATAAAAAATAGGACAGATTACAATCCATCACATTGTGCAGCAGACAGGCACATGGAATGAAAGTAAAGTGGAAGCTGTCAATAACAGTCCTTCAGATGTGGGAGGTGGTTTCTATTTGATAGCACATAATAACTAATGGTCTACTTTCAGTGTGTCTGTCAACTGTTCAGCACCTCTCTGAGGTGAGTAGCAGTGTATCCAGTTTGGTGTTCTCATTTTGTGCTAATATGCATCATCACATGTGAAACTCCTATTTTCCCATTTGAGTCTGATATTTGAAGTCCTTAACCCATTAAGTCCCAAATTAATTTTTTTAAAAAATTGAATTTTTTATACCTTAATTATAATGTACATAGTGTATGAACCAATAAGTACAAAAATAGTCAAAGAATATTTATACATGCTGATATAATGGCCGTCCTCAAAATAGGACGCTGGTATCTAACAGTATCGTATAGCATACTAAACTGTATTCAAGTCTTAACTATTTATTTCTTGTGAAATGGTACAAAACACTTCACACACAGTGTTACACGGCATTTAACACAATATGTTTTTGGTTTCCTGTTGCATTTAGCTCTTACACATCTTCTTTGCGTGCTTCTTTTGTCAATCATATGACCAATTCCATCAAACCTGATGTCTGGTATCACTCTCAACTGACTTGATGGGTATTCCATTGGACGTTCAATATTCGGTCTTCCAGTGTCCAATTTCAGGTATGTAACTGTAACAGCACGTCTGAAATCCAGTAAATCCAGTGCATTTTTCCCATGTTTTAGTCTGTAGAAGAGCCAGGCATTTATGAGGGCCATTTCCAGCATACGTGTAAATAGGACCCAGTACCATTTTTTCCCTCTAATTATCGTCGCATATTTTCCAACTAACCAGTCATGGTGGTCAACACCTCCCATGTACGCGTTATACGACTTCAAAACGGCAGGTTGTTGCACTTGTGTCTTCTTACTTGCTTGTCTACTGTACCGCGTAGCTGTTCCCAAAGGTCCAACTTTGTCAAAATTTGTACCAATTGTAACACATCTGTTGTTGTGGCCATTGAACAAATAAGACTTCACCATTCCTGTCGAACTGGTAGTTGTAGTTTCCTCGAACTGTCTTTTTCAGTTCGTTGCTGCTCAGTAGTGGACAGTCACCAACTCGAGTCTCTCTGACAGTCCCAGCTGCTTGAAAACGCAAATTTCTTAGATGAATCAGAAGATCTCTACTAGTGAAGAAATTGTCAAAGTACACACAATGATTCTCGGGTGTTTCAATGCAGTCCAGCATGTTTAGGACTACTCTTGATCCCAATAGTAGGTCATCCCTTGCAGTATCTTCTGGATCCTTTCCACAGTATAAATCAAATTTGAAACAGTAGCCACTTGCTCCACAAAGAGACCACAACTTACAGCCAAATCTAATAGACTTGCCTCTTGCCTCTAATAAACTGTTGCAGCCCACTTCGTCCATAGTATTTGACTATCATTTCGTCAATTGACAAATTTTCCTCAAATATTCAAAATTTTTGCAAAGACTCATTTATCATTTTCAACTGTATTATTTACTAATTGTAACAGATTCATAAATATACTTACATAATACGCTGTAAATTTCAAAGTGACTTCAAACATCAGCAGTAGCAGAGTTTCATATTCGAACGTGCAGCAATACAAATAACTGAAATGATAACACCAAGTCCCAGTGTCCTATTTCGAGTACACCAAATTTTATAACAAAGGAAAACAATGAATATAACTCTAATTGAGCTAACAATGCAAGTAGTTTAAAAGACACATTGTTGAGTATAAATAATCACAAAAAGATCTTTGCTACATATTTCAAATATTTCAAAATTGTCCATAAAGTAAATACCTTTAGTACGAAAAGTGTACCTTAGTATTCAATAATCAATTAATGGTAGATTGCTTTTAATTCCCTGTAAGCATACATTTGTTATAAAAAGCATCAGCAAATGACGTAGAACAGTAATAGTTGCAAATTAATAATTTATTGTGTAGTTATAAATAAATATGTACTCTTTCCTCAAAATAGGACACTGGTACTTAATGGGTTAATAGCAGTTTCCCTGCTCAAAAGTCCATCATATTCCTCCAGGGGGGCTGTGATATTCTGATTTAAACGTAACATTATTATGAATAGGGTAGTTGCTACTCACCGTATAGCAGAGATACTGAGTCGCAAATAGGCCCAGCAGAAAGACTGTCACAAAATAAGCTTTCTCTGGCAGCTAGAGGCTGCAGTCGTGTGTGAGAGTTGCGACTCAGCATCTCTGCTATGTCTTTTCGTAATAGTGTTACATTCCATCCAGTATTTTCCATTGTCTTACTGAAATGTGTAGTACTGTATCATGTCATGGTTGCCTTATTGGTTACACAATTGTGATGCATATTTTCATTGTTGACAACACCACTGATCAAAGATCAGACATCATATTCTTCACTACTTTAACTTTCATTTCTTGTGGAAGCCATTGAAAATTTATGGTGTACAGCACTGCTTTAAGTTTTGAACAATATTTAAGTGTGTGCTCCTCATAAAAAGATCAACCTTCTGTCTTGAGAAAACAAGAGTTTTACCTTGACATTTACAGATCTCGTAGTGCTGTGCAGTGGTAGCTTAAAAAATGGGGAATGAGGATTATCTGATACTTCTCTTTGTCTTTGATGAGGAAACATACGATAAAATTTGTAAAGACCATGGTGATTATAAAGTAATGTCAACGCCAGTGATGGTGTTTTTTTTCCAAATTAGCTATGCTACAGATCAATCTGTCACCAAAACCAGGTTTTTTGCTTTCTCATTTATTGGTTTTGGCAGCTAACAATCAAACCTTGAAAGTACATACCAAAAGATGCCACAAAGCAGCCATTAACATTACCTCACTTGTCCAAGCCAATGGCTAGTATCTCCACTTGACCAAAAAAAGAAAAAAGAAAGAAGAAGAAGAAGAAGAAAAAGAAGAAGAAGAAGAAGAAGAAGCTCTATACTACATTCAAGAAGTCCTTGAACAGGTAACTGGAACACCAACATTTGTGTAAATGCAGTGAAACGGTACTCTTCTCATAAAACCTGCAGCAGAGTGAGAAGCATGACAAAATACTACTAGTGTCTGTGTAATACTCGGGAATACAGAAGCGTCCGATTCCACCCGTCTGCTTTGACCCATGACATCACAAATATGGCAGAAATGACCGTACACTAAAACTCCAATATGGCGCCTATGACATCATTATGTAAACATGACCACAAACCTGAAAATACATTGAAAAATCAACACACACCCGTTCAACAAAAATCTAATGGAAACTAACAGGACAAGCTTGGGAAATTGGGGGGTTTTGGGTGGGGACAAAGAAGATTAGAAAAAAAAAATTAGACACACACCACCATACCAACCCACACAAAACAACGAAAAGAGATGATGACACAAAACTCCCCAAATTCCACTAAACACAACATCCTCTGGACTCGGACACTTCCCTTGACGTGTATAGCTCAACATGAGCTACCGATCCCACAAATTGGAATTGAACACTTCCTTTGACCTATATAGGTCAACAGAAACTACCGATACCAAATCATAAAACCCAAAACTGCAACCACGTCCACAATCATCACTACCTCAAAAAACACAACAAACCAACAAAATTGGAATCTAACACTTCCCTTGACCTGTTATCCTTAAGACATCTCCACATATAGCCGTCCCTGGTCCGAGATGCCGGAACTTTAGTAAGCCTCATTTCTTACGACACACTGAACACTTCAAGACTTCATCGAAGAAATTTTATTAGAGACAACGCACTGTCCCCCATCATTGTCCACAACTGGAAACTGTTGACCTTGCCAGTCATATCCATACCTACCAAAGACATAAAAAAAGCAATTTATCAAAATTACCACACGACGAACAGAAAAAAAAAACCCTACAATAACGTTGACATAACAAAGCCAAAATCATTAACTCACTGAAAAATATCCCACTGAAAGCACAGTCACTACCGATACCACACACGTGCAATGCTACCATGCAAATGAACCCCATACACCACGTAACATGCTACCCATAAACACAAGACCAGGGAGAACCATGACCGCAACAATACGCCACCTATAAACACGCCACACACGCAAACTAAACCATAAACATCACCTAACACACAACACATAAACACACCACCAGAGAGCACCACCGATCACATCAAAACGACACCTACAAACACGCCACTCTCACAAACTAAATTCTGCGCCATCGTGACGTCGCACACCACAACAGCCTTATGTCACGGGTCATAGCCGATGGGTGGGATCGGACGCTTCAGTCGACCCTAATACTCCATACAATCCAAAAACCACAATACCTGGCGTTACTGTGAAGGTGTGATAACAGATTGTGATAGAATGTTAGTTGACATTAAATAATTAAAAGAAGAATGAATATTGTTTTTACTTTGAACCACCTTATGCAAAAAATCAAATGTTTCTTCCACCAATCCCCATGACATATTCAGCACTTTTGTACCATCTTTAGTAGGTCAATTGGACCTACCGATACCAGATGTAGGTTCATCCCATGACATAATGATTTTGCGGCATGTGCCCTCTTTCATGCACAAACAGGAACAGTATAGCCTGGCGTATAGATTAGGTTGAAGGGGACAATTTGATTGAGAGTGGGCAAACTGAATGAATGTCCGTACAAAGTCTTAGTTGTGATGAACTCTTAATCTGATCTGTAGTGTAACCCAAGGCTTGGGTAATGTTGAACGTTTGACAGTTAGTTGGTGAAGCTGTGTCGAAGGTTTCAGATAATCCAAGTTTGCTTTACATTTCCATATTATGGTGACTGGAATTGGAGTGTAGGAAAAGGGAGAGAAGGAAACGTAGTAGGTGAATATGGATTGGGGCTAAGAAATGAAAGAGGAAGCCGCCTGGTAGAATTTTGCACAGAGCACAACTTAATCATAGCTAACACTTGGTTTAAGAATCATGATAGAAGGTTGTATACATGGAAGAACCCTGGAGATACTAAAAGGTATCAGATAGATTATATAATGGTAAGACAGAGATTTAGGAACCAAGTTTTAAATTGTAAGACATTTCCAGGGGCAGATGTGGACTCTGACCACAATCTATTGGTTATGACCTGTAGATTAAAACTGAAGAAACTGCAAAAACGTGGGAAATTAAGGAGATGGGACCTGGATAAACTGAAAGAACCAGAGGTTGTACAGAGTTTCAGGGAGAGCATAAGGGAACAATTGACAGGAATGGGGGAAAGAAATACAGTAGAAGAAGAATGGGTAGCTTTGAGGGATGAAATAGTGAAGGCAGCAGAGGATCAAGTAGGTAAAAAGACAAGGGCTAGTAGAAATCCTTGGGTAACAGAAGAAATATTGAATTTAATTGATGAAAGGAGAAAATATAAAAATGCAGTAAATGAAGCAGGCAAAAAGGAATACAAACGTCTCAAAAATGAGATCGACAGGAAGTGCAAAATGGCTAAGCAGGGATGGCTAGAGGACAAATGTAAGGATGTAGAGGCGTATCTCACTAGGGGTAAGATAGATATACTGCCTACAGGAAAATTAAAGAGACTTTTGGAGATAAGAGAACCACTTGTATGAACATCAAGAGCTCAGACGCAAACCCAGTCCTAAGCAAAGAAGGGAAAGTAGAAAGGTGGAAGGAGTATATAGAGGGTCTATACAAGGGCGAAGCACTTGAGGACAATATTATGGAAATGGAAGAGGATGTAGATGGAGATGAAATGGGAGATACGATACTGCGTGAAGAGTTTGACAGAGCACTGAAAGCCCTGGGTCGAAACAAGGCCCCCGGAGTAGACAACATTCCATTGGAACTACTGACGGCCTTGGGAGAGCCAGTCCTGACAAAACTCTACTATCTGGTGAGCAAGATGTATGAAACAGGCGAAATACCCACAGACTTCAAGAAGAAGCAGGAAGAAAGCAGGTGTTGACAGATGTGAAAATTACCGAACAGTCAGTTTAATAAGCCACAGCTGCAAAATACTAACACGAATTCTTTACAGACGAATGGAAAAACTAGTAGAAGCCGACCTCTGGGAAGATCAGTTTGGATTCCGTAGAAATACTGGAACACATGAGGCAATACTGACCCTACGACTTATTTTAGAAGCTAGATTAAGAAAAGGCAAACCTATGTTTCTAGCATTTGTAGACTTACAGAAAGCTTTTGACAATGTTGACTGGAATACTCTATTTCAAATTCTAAAGGTGGCAGGGGTAAAATACAGGGAGCGAAAGGCTATTTACCATTTGTACAGAAACCAGATGGCAGTTATAAGAGTCGAGGGACATGAAAGGGAAGCAGTGGTTGGGAAGGGAGTAAGACAGGGTTGTAGCCTCTCCCCGATGTTATTCAATCTGTATATTGAGCAAGCAGTAAAGGAAACAAAAGAAAAATTCGGGGTAGGTATTAAAATCCATGGAGAAGAAATAAAAACTTGGAGGTTCGCCGATGACATTGTAATTCTGTCAGAGACAAAAAAGGACTTGGAAGAGCAGTTGAACGGAATGAATGGTGTCTTGAAGGGAGGATATAAGATGAACATAAACAAAAACAAAACGAGAATAATGGAATGTAGTCGAATTAAGTCGGGTGATGCTAAGGGAATTAGATTAGGAAATGAGACACTTAAAGTAGTAAAGGAGTTTTGCTCTTTGGGGAGCAAAATAACTGATGATGGTCGAAGTAGAGAGGATATAAAATGTAGACTGGCAATGGCAAGGAAAGCGTTTCTGAAGAAGAAAAATTTGTTAACATCGAGTATAGATTTAAGTGTCAGGAAGTCATTTCTGAAAGTATTTGTATGGAGTGTAGCCATGTATGGAAGTGAAACATGGATGGTAAATAGTTTGGACAAGAAGAGAATAGAAGCTTTCGAAATGTGGTGCTACAGAAGAATGCTGAAGATTAGATGGGTAGATCACATAACTAATGAGGAAGTATTGAACAGGATTGGGGAGAAGAGAAGTTTGTGGCACAACTTGGCCAGAAGAAGGGATCGGTTGGTAGGACATGTTCTGAGGCATCAAGGGATCACCAATTTAGTATTGGAGGGCAGCATGGAGGGTAAAAATCGTAGGGGGAGACCAAGAGATGAATACACTAAGCAGATTCAGAGGGATGTAGGTTGCAGTAGGTACTGGGAGATGAAGAAGCTTGCACAGGATAGAGTAGCATGGAGAGCTGCATCAAACCAGCCTCAGGACTGAAGACCACAACAACAACAACAACATTATGTTTAAGAAGATGGCTTGTTACACTTACTTTTATCTGTGAGGAAGTCACAATTTTTGCCATTTTGTTTGACCTGATCTTATTCAAATTTCACTTACTTACTTTTTAGCAATTCACTATCTTATTTCCTTGGTTTGCAATAGAAAAATGAGTGGAAAAAAGGCAATAGATGACACTTTTGAAATCGTATCTTGTGCAAGTGAAATTGAGTAAAAAATTTAGTGAATCTGATTTTAATTGGATATTATTCCTGTTTCAGTTTGACATATTTACATCAATCTATTTTACCATGGGCAATAATAAGTTTACGCTGCCCTTAATTATGCTGACTGTACTATTAATGCTGCCAATTCAATTCTTCATTGAAGTTTTCCCTTCCCTATCTAGCATTTTTTTGCATCCAATTTTGTAATTACATTGTTTCCAGTGTACATATAATTGCTACATGGCCATATTTAGGGCACAGTCCAATGCAGTGGCTGAGTGTGACTGATTAGCTTCCTACTTGCTTTGTATCTCCAACATCTCATAATGCAGTGAAGAGACAAAAAAACTGGTACAATGTCTGAAGTAGTATTGGAGGGAACTGACACGATGAATCTTGTAGGGATGTCCATAAATTTGAGATCTCTTTGTACAATACATTTACAACACATGTCTGGGGAGTTGAGTGGCCAGCGTAAGTGTTTAAACTCAGTAGAGTGTTCCTGGAGCCACTCTGTAGCAATTCTGGACGTGTGGGGTGTCGCATTGTCCTGCTGGAATTGTCCAAGTCTGTCGGAATGCACAAAGGACATGAATCGATGCAGGTGATCAGACAGGATGCTTACGTATGTGTCACCTGTCAGAGTCGTATCTAGACGTATCAGGGGTCCCGTATCACACCAACTGCACACGCCGTACACCATAACACAGCCTCCACCAGCTTGAACAGTCCCCTGCTGACATGCAGGGTCCATGGATTCTTGAGGTTGTCTCCATTCCTGTACACTTTCATCCACTCGATACAATGTGACAGACTCGTAGGACCAGGCAACATGTCTCCACTCATCGACAGTCCAATGTTGGTGTTGACGGACCCAGGCGAGGCTACCTTGGAGATGCTGTGTCCCATTGCTCATGCGCCAACTGTAACACCACATTCAAACTCACTTAAATCTTGATAACTTGCCATTATAGCGCCAGACACTTGTTGTCTTATGTAAGCATTGCCGACCACAGCGCCGTATTCTGCCTGTTGACGTATCTCTGTATTTGAATACGCATCTAAGCATTGCCGACCACAGCGTCGTATTCTGCCTGGTGACATATCTCTGTATTTGAATATGCATGCCTATACTAGTTTCTATGGCACTCAGTGTATTTCCCCCTGCTTCATCCTGCCATTCTTCAGCCTTAGCACTCCCGCCCCTGTAGTGCCTATGTCAGCAGCTTTTGCATAACAGTACCTTTAAAGAAACATTTTAAAAAATTAATTGTAAAATCTGACAGAAATTCCAGAGAGATCAGGCAAGTTGTGTGGTCCAGACTGTGTACCAGATAGGTTTATTTCCGAGTCTGCTGACACAATAGCTCAATACTTAGCAGTCATATACAGCTGCTCTCTCCTTATCTAAAGACTGGAAAGTTGTACAGGTCACACTAATACTTAGGAAAGAAAAGAGGAGTCAACCATTGGATTACTGACATCAATTTGCATTAGGGTTTTGGAACATATACTGTGTTCGAACATTATGAATCACCTTCAAGAAAATGGTCTGTTGACACACAGTTAGCATGGATTCAGAAAATATTGTTATTATGAAACACGAACAGCTCTTTATTTGCACAAAATAATGAATGATGTTGACAGCGGCTTTCAAATTAATTCCATAGATCTAGGGAAGGCTTTTGACACAGCTCCCCACAACCAATTTCTAATAGAATTGCATGCCTGTGGAATATTGTCTCAGTTGTGTGACTGGATTCGTGATTTCCTGTCAGAAAGGTCACAGTTCATAATAACTGACAGAAAACCATAGAGTAAAACAGAAGTGATATCTAGTGTTCACAAGGATGTGTTGTAGGTGCTTTACTGTTCCTGATCTATCTAAACGATTTAGGAGACAATCCGAACAGCTCATTTAGATTGTTTGCCAGTGATGCTATCACTTACTGTCTAGTAAAGGCATTAGAAGAACCAGTTGCAAAATGACTTGGACATGATATCTTTATTGTGGGAAAAGTGGCAGTTGACTAGAAGTGAGGAAAAGTTTGTGGTCATTCACTTCTGTGTTAAAGGAAATCCACTAAATTTCAGTTGCTTAATAAATCACACAGATCTAAATGCTGTCACGTCGACTGAGTACCTTGGAATTATAGTTGCTAACAAATTTAAATTGGAATCATCACATTGATAATGTTGTGGGGTGAAGGTGGAATGTTGTGGTAAGCAAACCAAAGACTGTATTTTATTGGCGGACCACATAAGAGGAGTAACAAGTCCACTAAAGAATCTGTGTATGGTATGGGTCCCTTACATATGGGATTGATAGAGGATATAAAGAAGTCTGCGTGATGACATAAAGAAGTCTGCGTGACAGATATAAGTATGGCAAGATCTTTTCATGAAGTTTCATTTACCAACTTCGTCATCTGAATGCAGAAATATTTTACTGTCGCCAACCTACATAGGAAGAAATGATCATCATAATAAAATAAGATAAATCAGAGCTTGTGTAGAAAGATTTAAACGTTCATTTTGCCCATGCACTATTAAAGAGTGTATTGGTGGAAAAATGGTGGAAGGTAGTTTGACAGTAAATCGGACAGGCTCTTCAGTGTGAATTGCAGAGCAGTGATGTAGATGTAGATAAAGGAAAGGCAACCACTCTATAGCTGACTGATTTGTGACACATAGAAACGAGCAACAGAAAACCATTTATACTAGCTTTCAAGTATTAGCTCTTTCTCTACTGGAAGTACACACCCCACCATGCACAGCCATGAAGACCCCCAAATACATGTGCCTGTGGCCATGGTGTGAATTGTTTAATATATGATCTGGCAATGCAGGAATTTTTCAGGCAGCTGCGTTCTTTTACTTCTCATTCATTGCAGAGAATTTCTGCACTCTTATGTACATTCCTATCGGCATAGTACCTATCAATTCAGGCAGGCTAGGGAAAAGTTTTACATTCATAGTCTCATATGTTAAAATGAAGGACTAAGTCAGGACCATGTTTTTGTAACACCCTGTAGATTTACATTCCCTGAAAAGTAGAGCTTCCACTTTTAGGTTGAACAGGTTTTGTAAACAATTGAAATTTTTGCCGTACATAAAATCTGTAGTTTTTTTGTTTTCTCAAAAAAAAAAAAATTATTCCGAGATACAGCCCTCCACATATGACACTGTACATGCCATTTTGAAGATGTGAATTTTGGAAAAAAATTTAAAGTGCTGTATCTCTGGAACAGTTCTAGATTTTTTTTTTTAAAGTTATTGCTTTATGATTACAAAGAAATCCTCCATTTCGACTTACCTGTTAAAGTTCTTTTACTACAGCATCTGTAATTTTTAATAATTCATGGAATAATATATATATATATATATATATATATATATATATATATATATATATATATATATATATATGGTTATAATAGAAGGAAACATTCCACGAAGGAAAAATATACCTAAAAACAAAGATGATGTGACTTACCAAATGAAAGTGCTGGCAGGTCGACAGACACACAAACGAACACAAACATACACACAAAATTCAAGCTTTCGCAACAAACTGTTGCCTCATCAGGAAAGAGGGAAGGAGAGGGAAAGACGAAAGGATGTGGGTTTTAAGGGAGAGGGTAAGGAGTCATTCCAGTCCCGGGAGCGGAAAGACTTACCTTAGGGGGAAAAAAGGACGGGTATACACTTGCACACACACACACACATATCCATCCACACATATACAGACACCTGCTTGTGTCTGTATATGTGTGGATGGATATGTGTGTGTGTGTGCAAGTGTATACCCGTCCTTTTTTCCCCCTAAGGTAAGTCTTTCCGCTCCCGGGACTGGAATGACTCCTTACCCTCTCCCTTAAAACCCACATCCTTTCGTCTTTCCCTCTCCTTCCCTCTTTCCTGATGAGGCAACAGTTTGTTGCGAAAGCTTGAATTTTGTGTGTATGTTTGTGTTCGTTTGTGTGTCTGTCGACCTGCCAGCACTTTCATTTGGTAAGTCACATCATCTTTGTTTTTAGGTATATATATATATATATATATATATTTTTTTTTTTTTTTTTTTTTTTTTTTTTCAAGAATGCCAACCCATGAAATTTTGTTTTTTTCCCTGTTGATTAGTACCATATACAGGATGTTACAATGTGGTTTCCTGAAAGTTTGGCTGTACCTTTTTGTAACACCCTGTAGATTTACATTCCCTGAAAAGTAGAGTTTCCACTTTTAGGTTGAACAGGTTTTGTAAACAATTGAAATTTTTGCCGTACATAAAATCTGTTTTATTGCCACATTTTTACATAACAGGCTCATAAACATCAAAACCTAGCCTTATTTAAAATAATTTTAGTTTTGAAATATGAGTAAGAGACTCATTTTTCAAGCATTTTAAATGGTTCCAAAATGATACCCTTGTACTTCTTGTGGGAGAACTATGGACCAGTTCTCAGCAAAATCATAGTGAAGCACTAAACATAGTTCCTCAACCTGTACACAACTTTTCACTGCTGCAACAGTTTTCTTAATTAGTTTATTTTCCTCCCATGTTGCATATGTAATTTCTGCAGAGTTATCTGCTATGACTTCCAGACCAAGTGTCTGTAAAGACAGTCCTCCCGTTCCATAACAGTCACCACATTCTTGAAACAAACAAGTCTCTCGCTATACATCACAGACTACTAATGACTTTACACACCCAACCAAGGTGTCATATGTCACATGCTCCAGTAAGTTCTTCAAAGTTACCTCACAAAATTCTTAATTTACACAGTACACACATAAACAGACATCTCTAGGTGGGTGAGGAACTACCCACTTAGGTCGCAGTGCATAAAATTTTGATCTTCCACTATCTGAACTTCTCTTGTTGCTCTTTTTGCAAAAGTTTCTTTAATACTGTGAATCATGTACCTCTTCACTTTCGCAACTTTTTGACCTTCAGCTGTTACAGTTGTAGTGTCTTTTTTGTTGGCACTCTGGTGAGAACAGTTCTATTTATCTTCCAGATAAAATGACTGCACTATTTGAACTAGAGCTGCTTCTACAGAATGACCATAATAGGGATCTGGTCTACATCTACATACATACTCCGCAATCCACCATATGGAGCGTGGCAGAGGGTACCTCGTACCACAACTAGCATCTTCTCTCCCTGTTCCACTCCCAAACAGAACGAGGGAAAAATGACTGCCTATATGCCTAATCTCTCTTATCTTATCTTTGTGGTCTTTCCGTGAAATATAAGTTGGTGGCAGTAAAATTGTACTACAGTCAGCCTCAAATGCTGATCCTCTAAATTTCCTCAGTAGTGATTCACGAAAAGAACACCTCCTTTCCTCCAGAGACTCCCATCCGAGTTCCTGAAGCATTTCCGTAACACTCGCATGATGATCAAACCTACCAGTAACAAATCTAGCAGCCCACCTCTGAATTGCTTCTATGTCCTCCCTCAATCTGACTCAAACGGCGGTATGTTTGTACGATCCTCCTGCGTGAAAGATTTCTCAAATGCTAAATTTAAAATTTCAGCTTTCGTTTTGCTGTCTTCCGTTGCCAGGCCAGACTGATCAGTGAGTGACTGGATGGAAGCCTTCGACCCGCTTACCGATTTTATGTAAGACCAGAATTCCCTTGGGTTTTCAGCAAGATATTTTGCTAAGGTATGACAGTGGTAGAGGCTGTATGCTTCGCACATTGCTCTTTTTACAGGAGCACGAATCTGTACTAACTTTTGCCTGTCCTCATTCTCCCGATCTTTCTTGTACCGCGAGTGCAACCGTCTTTGCTTCCTGAGCATTCTCCGAATTGTGCTGTTAAACCACGGTGGGTCTATTCCGTCCTTAACCCAGTTTTTGGCACATGCTTCTCCAATGCGTGATTTACAATGTGTTTAAAATTTGCCCATAATTCTTCCACGTCCATTGTACCGGAAGTAAATGAATGGCGAATTTTCATCTGAAGATGGAATTTCTACTTTGAAGAGTGTGGTCAGTTTTGCTGTAGCGTATTCATCCATAGCTTTAGTAATTTCTCTGCACTTACTTGATGCTTAGAGCTGATGACTCGACTTCACTGACCACGGTTTCTTAACGGGACTAACACCTACCTCTGTAATTGACTGATTCAGGTTATTTAATTCTTCCTCTATTGATGCAAAATCTGCATCATCTGCACCATGGGAGGCTTCACCTTGTTCAAAGAAAATGATTGTTGTTGTTCTGTGAAAACATTTTGAACACAAAAAGTCGTCACTGGAAACATCTCCATTTTGAAACAGAGTCTTCAAATGAGAACACTTATTCCCACACTGAACGGGGTCTGTTTTTGTTTTTGTCTTATGTATCACTCTTTTATGGACATGCAAATAGTCAGCACACTTCACTCTCCTGTGACCCCAGTCAGAAGAATTTCAAACAGTCCTTTTCACAAAACACACTGCAGCCGTGTCAACTGGAAAATTCCTCACAAAAACACAGAACTAACTGAATGGTCTCAGATTTCTTACAAGCCTCTTCAGTAAACAATTAGCAATTAACAACTACAGTACAGAAACCTGCAATGAACAACCCCGACAAAGAAACTGACAAGAAACTACAACAGAGTGTAAGATATATATGCAGCAATGAAAGTGAAAAGAAATAACTGCAACAAAGAAATTGATAAGAAATAACTGCAACAAAGACAATAGAAATAAACTTTGTAACAAAGAAGTTAGTAAGAAACAAGTTCAGTGAAGACATACATTATACTTGAAAGTTAAAAAAAAGATTTTTAAAATAAAACATGTCCAACTTAAATGTGGAAGCTCTCCTTTACAGAGGATATAGTATTACATGGTACTAATCAACAGAAAAAAAATCTAACTTTTCTGGATTGGCATTTTTGGGAAAAAATTTTTTTCTTCTGTAAACTACAAAAAAAATTCAAAATGTGATAGTAAGAGAACTTTGACAGATATGTCCAAATGGAGGATACCGTTGTAATCAGAAAGCAATTATCTTTCAAATAAATAAAAAAAAAACTCTAACAAAGTATCTAGAACTGTTAGAAAGATACATTAAAAAAAAAAAGTTCTGAAATTTGCATCTTCAAAATGGTGTTCGCAGAATCATCTTTGGAGGCCTGTATCTCGGGGCAGGAATTTTTTCAGAGAAAGCAAAAAAAAAAATATGTGTTTCTTATTTACTCCTGAATTTTAACATACGCTAAATTCAATAACATCCAAGACTATGGAGGTAACCCCACTGCTTGAAGTTATACGGATTATGTCTATAATAGCAAATGTCAAATGCATATGGTGTAAGGACAGCTCTTTTCCTCTGTGTCCCCCTTCCCAACACTTCACAAGAAAAAGGAAAATGCAAACAGAACTCACATTCAAACAGATAGATGTATCAATTCAGTACCAGTTTGAAGCAAAGCAAAACATGTAATGGATACTGATTAGTAGCAAGTGTACTCAGAACGATTTTTTGAGAAATCTCACAACTATTTCGTCATTCGTCTCAGAACTGCCATGAGTTTCCGCCTTGGTTATCTCCTCTTGGTTGACATCTATTTCAGTATTTTTATGAGACATCTTGTTCTTTAATATGTTCAGATAGTTTCTGGGGAAATAATTTTTCATTCCAGACATTTTCATGGGTGCCATACTTGCATCAGAATGTTGCCCTTTGAAACCCTTCACTGTAAACATACTTAATGTTTTGCTATTGTGCTTATTTCAGATGGTGATGGATTTGAATGGCATAGGACTGATTTTTGATAACAGTCCTGTTAGAGGAAAGGCATTGGAAGAATTTGTTGCAAAGTACCATTTTCTTTCGCCTAAAGACATACCAGGTGCATTTACAGTCCACTGCAAGGATTTGTTACATATCATAAATCAGATTGTACCGTGTGTAGGATGTCGCAGAAGGTAAGCTCTGCTTAATTTTTTGCTGTGATGTTCATTTTATGGTATAATGTTGTTGTTGTACAGTGTATTCATCAGCAGCAGTAGCCATTAGGTGTCATTTTCTTGATACATCCCTGAAACTCTTTGAACATTCTGTTACAGTGTCGAGAGGTTGTTCTGCCAGCTGATGGAAACAGGACATGAGGCTTTGGATCCTCTTGTTTTTACAAAAGGTGGTGTTCTGACAATCAAGAAGGAGCGCCTTGCGTCCCCTCAACTATTGTGTTCAATGTTACATGGACATAGGTAATCAATCTCAAGGGTAGCAGTATTTAGCAGTCAATCAGCTTCATTCTACATCACATAACTTATTGTGTGTTGTGTAAATATCTGTACAAAAATGAGTCACTATTCACCTAACAGAAAAGGCATTGAACAGCAGAAGGGCATGTAAAAGAGGGAGATTAATAGCTGAACTCTTGCACAACCTTCTTCAGCAAGCTTTCTGGCACCAGCAAAACTTGAACAGCCACCCACTCAAACTTTGTGCTGCATCTTAACTGGAAATACTTTTGCGCGCGCACACACACACACTATTCAAATATTCAGACTAAACAGAAAAGGGATGTTACAAATTTAAGATAATATTGCAACTCAAAAACACTAATAATGTTAATAAACTTAAATTTTTATCACATCAAAACATATTTTGGAAGAGCAACTTTCCATCTTCAGACATAAGACACCTCAAGAAACCTAGTAAGAGCTACAGATAAGTATGTAGGTAAAAACAAACACACAAACACAATAGGAATCCTGAATAATGATGGAACATACTATATGGTCAAGTTAGGAATTGTTGCCAACAAGACTGCCAGGAGATCTTAAGACAAACAACTTCGACCATTTCTTTCTTTTCCCAACAAGCTATTTCAATTCTTCTGATGTATAACTGAAGATTTATGTATTTATTTATTTACATGTCAAGTTTCATAGGACCAAATTGAGGAGCAAATCCTCAAGGTAATGGAACGTGTCAGTACATGAAATTACAACATATAAGTAATAACAGATAAAAATAAAATGTTTATAAACCCGAAAAAAGTCAAGCCATAAGTTTAAGTGAACACAATCAACAATACAGCAAGAATCAGCTTAATTTTTCTAGGAACTCCTCGACAGAATAGGAGGGGGGACCCAAGAGGAAACTCTTCGGTTTCGATTTGAAAGCATATGGATTACTGCTCAGATTTTTGAATTCTAGTGGACGCTAATTGAAAATGGATGCAGCTGTGTACTGCACACATTTCTGCACAAGAGTCAAGGAAGTCCGATCCAAATGCAGGTTTGATTTCTGCCAAGTATTAACTGAGTGAAAGCTGCTTATTTTGTGGAATAAGCTAATATTGTTAACAAGAAATGACAGTAAGTGTGTGTGTGTGTGTGTGTGTGTGTGTGTGTGTGTGTGTGTGTGTGTGTGTGTGTGTGAGAGAGAGAGAGGGGGGGGCGGGGGGGGGGGGCAATGTCAAAGTACCCAGACCCATGAACTTACACCACTACCACTTACTGCCCGAACTGCCAGTCTCTGAGCCAAAAATATCCTTTTAGAATGGGAAGAGTTCCCCAAAATATAATACCATATGACATGAGCCATGGGCCTTGCCGTTGGTGGGGAGGCTTGCGTGCCTCAACGATACAGATAGCCGTACCGTAGGTGCAACCAAAACGGAGGGGAATCTGTTGAGAGGCCAGACAAACGTGTGGTTCCTGAAGAGGGGCAGCAGCCTTTTCAGCAGTTGCAGGGGCAACAGTCTGGATGATTGACTGATCTGGCCTTGTAACACTAACCAAAACGGCCTTGCTGTGCTGGTACTGCGAACGGCTGAAAGCAAGGGGAAACTACAGCCATAATTTTTCCTGAGGGCATGCAGCTTTACTGTATGATTAAATGATGATGGTGTCCTCTTGGGTAAAATATTCCGCAGGTAAAATAGTCCCCCATTCGGATCTCCGGGCGGGGACTACTCAAGAGGACGTTGTTATCAGGAGAAAGAAAACTGGCATTCTACGGATCGGAGCGTGGAATGTCAGATCCCTTAATCGGGCAGGTAGGTTAGAAAATTTAAAAAGGGAAATGGATAGGTTAAAGTTAGATATAATGGGAATTAGTGAAGTTTGGTGGCAGAAGGAACAAGACTTCTGGTCAGGTGAATACAGGATTATAAATACAAAATCAAATAGGGGTAATGCAGGAGTAGGTTTAATAATGAATAAAAAAATAGGTGTACGGGTAAGCTACTACAAACAGCATAGTGAATGCATTATTGTAGCCAAGACAGTTACGACGCCCACACCTACTACAGTAGTACAAGTTTGTATGCCAACTAGCTCTGCAGATGACGAAGAAATTGATGAAATGTATGATGAGATAAAAGAAATTATTCAGGTAGTGAAGGGAGACGAAAATTTAATAGTCATGGGTGACTGGAATTCATCAGTAGGAAAAGGGAGAGAAGGAAACATAGTAGGTGAACATGGATAGGGGCTAAGAAATGAAAGAGGAAGCCGTCTGGTAGAATTTTGCGCAGAGCATAACTTAATCATAGCTAATACTTGGTTTAAGAATCATAAAAGAAGGCTGTATACATGGAAGAACCCTGGAGATACTAAAAGGTATCAGATAGATTATATAATGGTAAGACAGAGATTTAGGAACCAGGTTTTAAATTGTAAGACATTTCCAGGGGCAGATGTGGAATCTGTCCACAATCTATTGGTTATGAACTGTAGATTAAAACTGAAGAAACTGCAAAAACGTGGGAAATTAAGGAGATGGGACCTGGATAAACTGAAAGAACCAGAGGTTGTACAAAGTTTCAAGGAGAGCATAAGGGAACAATCGACAGGAATGGGGGAAAGAAATACAGTAGAAGAAGAATGGGTAGCTTTGAGGGATGAAATAGTGAAGGCAGCAGAGGATCAAATAGGTAAAAAGACGAGGGCTAGTAGAAACCCTTGGGTAACAGAAGAAATATTGAATTTAATTGATGAAAGGAGAAAATATAAAAATGCAGTAAATGAAGCAAGCAAAAAGGAATACAAACGTCTCAAAAATGATATCGACAGGAAGTGCAAAATGGCTAAGCAGGGATGGCTAGAGGACAAATGTAAGGATGTAGAGGCTTATCTCTCAAGGGGTAAGATAGATACTGCCTACAGGAAAATTAAAGAGACCTTTGGAGAAAAGAGAACCACTTGCATGAATATCAAGAGCTCAGATGGAAACCCAGTTGTAAGCAAAGAAGGGAAAGCAGTAAGGTGGAAGGAGTATATAGAGGGCCTATACAAGGGCGATGTACTTGAGGACAATATTATGGAAATGGAAGAGGATGTAGATGAAGATGAAATGGGAGATATGATATTGCGTGAAGAGTTTGAAAGAGCACTGAAAGACCTAAGTCGAAACAAGGCCCCAGGGTAGACAACATTCCATTAGAACTACTGACAGCCTTGGAAGAGCCAGTCCTGACAAAACTCTACCATCTAGTGAGCAAGATGTATCGGACAGGCCAAATACCCTCAGACTTCAAGAAGAATATAATAATTCCAATCCCAAAGAAAGCAGGTGTTGACAGATGTGAAAATTACCGAACTATCAGTTTAATAAGTCACAGCTGCAAAATACTAACGCGAATTCTTTACAGACGAATGGAAAAACTGGTAGAAGCCGACCTCGGGGAAGATCAGTTTGGATTCCGTAGAAATGTTGGAACACGTGACGCAATACTGACCTTACGACTTATCTTAGAAGAAAGATTAAGAAAAGGCAAACCTACATTTCTAGCATTTGTAGACTCAGATAAAGCTTTTGACAATGTTGATTGGAATACTCACTTTCAAATTCTGAAGATGGCAGGGATAAAATACAGAGAGAGAAAGGCTGTTTACAATTTATACAGAAAGCAGATGGCAGTTATGAGAGTCGAGGGGTATGAAAGGGAAGCAGTTGTTGGGAAGGGAGTGAGACAGGGTTGTAACCTATCCCCGATATTATTCAATCTGTATATTGAGCAAGCAGTAAAGGAAACAAAAGAAAAGTTCGGAGTAGGTATTAAAATCCATGGAGAAGAAATAAAAGCTTTGAGGTTTGCCGATGACATTGTAATTCTGTCAGAGACAGCAAAGGACTTGGAAGAGCAGTTGAACGGAATGGCCAGTGTCTTGAAAGGAGTGTGTAAGATGAACATCAACAAAAGCAAAACGAGGATAATGGAATGTAGTTGAATTAAGTCGGGTGATGCTGAGGGAATTAGATTATGAAATGAGACACTTAAAGTAGTAAAGGAGTTTTGCTATTTGGGGAGCAAAATAACAGAAGATGGTCGAAGTAGAGAGGATATAAAATGTAGACTGGCGATGGCAAGGAAAGCGTTTCTGAAGAAGAGAAATTTGTTAACATCGAGTATAGATTTAAGTGTCAGGAAGTCGTTTCTGAAAGTATTTGTATAGAGTGTAGCTATGTATGGAAGTGAAACGTGGATGATGAATAGCTTAGACAAGAATAAAATAGAAGCTTTCGAAATGTGGTACTACAGAAAAATGCTGAAGATTAGATGGGTTGATCACATAACTAATGAGGAGGTATTTAATAGACTTGGGAGAAGAGAAGTTTGTGGCACAACTTGACTAGAAGAAGGGATCGGTTGGTAGGACGTGTTCTGAGACATCGAGGGATCACCAATTTAGTATTGGAGGGCAGCGTGAAGGGTAAAAATCATAGAGGGAGACCAACAAGAAATAAATACACTAAGCAGATTCAGAAGAATGTAGGTTGCAGTAGGTACTGGGAGATGAAGAAGCTTGCACAGGATAGAGTAGCATGGAGAGCTGCATCAAACCAGTCTCAGGACTGAAGACCACAACAACAACAACGACATATATCTTCAGCATTCTTCTGTAGTACCACATTTCGAAAGCTTCTATTTTATTCTTGTCTAAGCTATTCATCATCCACGTTTCACTTCCATACATAGCTACACTCTATACAAATACTTTCAGAAACGACTTCCTGACACTTAAATCTATACTCGATGTTAACAAATTTCTCTTCTTCAGAAATGCTTTCCCTGCCATCGCCAGTCTACATTTTATATCCTGTGTACTTTGACCATCATCAGTTATTTTACTCCCCAAATAGCAAAACTCCTTTACTACTTTAAGTGTCTCATTTCCTAATCTAATTCCCTCAGAATCATCCAACTTAATTCGACTACATTCCATTATCCTCGTTTTGCTTTTGTTGATGTTCATCTTATACCCTCCTTTCAAGACACTGTCTATTCCGTTAACTGCTCTTCCAAGTCCTTTGCTGCCTCTGACAGAATTACAATATCATCGGCGAACCTCAAAGTTTTTATTTCTTCTCCATGGATTTTAATAACTATTCCGAATTTTTCTTTCGTTTCCTTACTGCTTGCTTAATATACAGATTGTATAACATTGGGGAGAGGCTACAGTCCTGTCTCACTCCCTTCCCATCCACTGCTTCCCTTTCAGGTCCCTCGACTCTTATAACTGCCATCTGGTTTCTGTACAAATTGTAAATAGCCTTTCTCTCCCTGTATTTGACCCCTGCCTCATTCATAATTTGTAAGAGAGTATTCGAGTCAACATTGTCAAAAGCTTTCTCTAAGTCTACAAATGCTAGAAACGTAAATTTGCCTTTCCTTGATCTATCTTCTAAGATAAGTCGTAGGGTCAGTATTGCCTCACGTGTTCCAATATTTCTACGGAATCCAAGCTGATCTTCCCTAAGGTCGGCTTCTACCAGTTTTTCCATTCCTCTGTAAAGAATTCGCGTTAGTATTTTGTGGCCATGACTTATTAAACTGATGGTTCGGTAATTTTCCCATCTGTCAACACCTGCTTTATTTGGGATTGGAATTATTATATTCTTCTTGAAGTCTGAGGGTATTTCGCCTGTCTCGTACATCTTGCTCACCAGATGGTAGAGTTTTGTCAGGACTGGCTCTCCCTAGGTTTTCGGTAGTTCTAATGGAATGTTTTCTACTCCCGGGGCCTTGTTTCGACTTGGATCTTCAGTGCTCTGTCAAAATCTTCACGCAGTATCATATCTTCCATTTCATCTTCATCTACATCCTCTTCCATTTGCATAATATTATCCTCAAGTACATCGCCCTTGCATAGACCCTCTATACACTCCTTCCACCTTTCTGCTTTCCCTTCTTTGCTTGGGTTTCCATCTGAGCTCTTGATATTCTTACAAATGGTTATCTTTTCTCCAGAGGTCTCTTTAATTTTCCTGTAGGCAGTATCTATCTTACCCCTAGTGAGATAAGCCTCTACATCCTTACATTTGTCCTCTAGCCATCCCTGGTTAGCCATTTTGCACTTCCTGTCAATCTCATTTTTGAGATGTTTATATTCCTTTTTGCCTGTTTCATTTACTGCATTTTTATATTTTCTCCTTTCATCAATTAAATTCAATATTTCTTCTGTTACCCAAGGATTTCTATTAGCCCTCGTCTTTTTACCTACTTGATCCTCTGCTGCCTTCACTACTTCATCCCTCAAAGCTACCCATTCTTCTTCTACTGTATTTCTTTCCCCCATTCCTGTCAATTGTTCTTTTACGCTCTCCCTGATACTCTGTGCAACCTCTGGTTCTTTCAGTTTTCCAAGTCCCATCTCCTTAAATTCCCACGTTTTTGCAGTTTCTTCAGTTTTAATCTACAGTTCATAACCAATAGATTGTGGTCAGTGTCCACATATACCCCTGGAAATGTCTTACAATTTAAAACCTGGTTCCTAAGTCTCTGTCTTACGATTATATAATCTATTTGATAGCTTCTAGTATCTCCAGGCTTCTTCCATGTATACAACCTTCTTTCATGATTCTTGAACCAAGTGTTAGCTATGATTAAGTTATGCTCTGTGCAAAATTCTACCAGGCGGCTTCCTCTTTCATTTCTTACCCCCAATCCATATTCACCTACTACGTTTCCTTCTCTTCCTTTTCCTACTATATAATTCCAGTTATCCATGACTATTAAATTTTCGTATTCAGGTTGTACATGACCCGGGACATCCGGGAGATCGGGCAAAAATCTGGGAATTTTTTCATCCTGGAGAAAATCGAGAAAAACCCAGGAATTGTTTAGAATTCTGGGAATTTTTCATTGTTGTAGTTTTCAGTTAAATTTTTGTGATTTTGGTTGGTAAGAACTGATACTCCAATAAATGATATTACTGTACCCCGCTACTGCAGAATAATTCTGCAGCAACAAAACATGAACGAGAGAAAAAAAGAAAACGGAAATGAAACTTACGTTGCAAAGGAAATCCGCCATATACAACAACAAAACACAGTGCTCAGACGAGCGTCTGCCAACAGCAAAGTGTGTCAAAGGCTTTAGAAATACTGTGCAATGCAAATTTCCTCCGATGAGTGTGACGTGACAACTGTTTAAATTAGATTCGTTTGAGCAGTTGCGGGTGGGCTCTTGGGCATGTGCAGTTGCCTCTGGCTACAGAAGTGTGGCTGGGTGCCACTATCTAGTATTGTCCCAGTTTGGAAATATAGTAAATCCGGGGCTGATGCACAGAGCAGTCTGAGTTGCGGTGGGGAGATGGGTCGTCTCCATGTGACTTGTGTTTATGTCCATTGGTTTTGTTGTTTCCTCCTTGTTTCTTGCTCTCACATTAAATGAAAACAAAATGGATTTTTGTGGCCAGGAGCTAGCAAATGAATTAAAATACATTTGCATTATTATGGAAGGTTAAAATATGTTGTTGTTTTCAGATTTTATGTCCACCTTTCTGACAGTCAAGCATTAATCGCCTTGCAGAACAATGAAGTTATTTTTGTTGGTTTGCGAAAGAGATTTGGCTTTTATTAAATCTTTTCTGCGGAGGCAGTCGATTTATTTGAAACGAAGTGTTTAATTTCACACTGTCGGCTAGTTTCAACTCCTCACTGCATTTCAAGTGCACATATGGCATTATGCCATAATAAAGAACCAAACATGGGATAATACAGTACTGGTACTCCAAGAAAATTTGCATCCGAATCTGGACATACTGATGTGCACTTTAAGCCGAATTATGCATTTTGGTATGGTTCACGAAATTCCGATGCTCTTGAAGTATCCTCTGATGTCTTGGTTCTTTCATGTCATAATGTAAGATCTTTTAATGTTCTACATGTAGGAACATCGGGTTTCCTGCATCATCATAGCTGCCTAAGTGCGGTAACGCCCGTTATCTGGCACTCTCTGGCAACTGCTGAAACGAACCTATTTCTAACAGGTCGCGGGGAAAATGTTGCGATTGGTGGTTTGAAAAGCGTTACATTCAAAGTAAATTTCTGTTTACGCAAGATGAACTATGTGTGAAAATGTACGATGAGTTTCGTAAATCACGAAGCATTTGACTCTCATTTAAAAATCAACTCTTTGAGGACAGCCATTTAGAAGAATTTCGAGCCCAGAAGATCAGACATTTACATCAGTATTAAAAATTTACTGGCACATTGGTGTGATGTATCTTAAAGTGTAACATGCGCAAAAGAGATCAACATTATATGTGGAAGCTTAGCTTCTCTTCCAGCTTATTAATCTTCTTATGTGAATGCTATGTATATTGGTTTAAACCATTAACTTTCCTTATTTGTGTGTTCTTGCTACTTAAGAGTGATCTTGCTATTGACTGACTGCATCACGTGTCTTATGCTGTCATCAGCTGGTGAGATCACTTGACATGAGCTGACCGGCTTACAGAAGCGCATTGCAATCTCGATTTCAGTGCTTCAGAAAGTGACATGCGGTGTTTGTTGGAACTCAGATTTATTCCTTCGCAATACGAAAATATGCAGCGTACATCTTGCTGCTCATCAAAGATCTTTCAAAACTTGTTTTTCCCCTCTGAGTTTCATTTTCTAAAGTTCTGGGAAATTTTATGTCGGTATATAAAACCATAAACATTCAAAGGATTGATGAGATTTACAGTGCCGAGGAAGAGTATACTGTCACTTCACACAGAAAAAGTGTATTTTCACCCGGGAGAAAGTGTATTTTTAACTGGGAAATCCGGGAAAAACCTGGGTATTTTTTTTTCCTTGTCCACGTATACACCCTGCGTCTCTCTTCACTATCTCCATAATTTCTTTTATCTCATCATACATTTCTTCAATTTCTTCGTCATCTGCAGAGCTAGTTGGCATACAAACTTGTACTACTGTAGTAGGTGTGGCCTTCGTGTCTATCTTGGCCACAGTAAGGCGTTCACTATGTTGTTTGCAGTAGCTTACCCACACTCCTATTTTTTTATTCATTATTAAACCTACTCCTGCATTACCCCTATTTGATTTTGTATTTATAACCCTGTATTCACCTGACCAGAAGTCTTGTTCCTCCTGCCACCAAACTTCACTAATTCACACTATATCTAATGTTAACCTATCCATTTCTCTTTTTATTTTTTCTAACCTACCTGCCTGATTAAGGGATCTGACATTCCATCCTCCGATCCATAGAACGCCAGTTTTCTTTCTCCTGATAACGACGTCCTCTTGAGTAGTCCCCGCCCGGAGATCTGAATGGGGGACTATTTTACCTCCAGAATATTTTACCCAAGAGGACACCATCATCATTTAACCATACAGTAAAGCTGCATGCCCTCGGGAAAAATTACGGCTGTAGTTTCCCCTTGCTTTCAGCCATTCGCAGTACCAGCACAGCAAGGCCGTTTTGGTTAGTGTTACAAGGCCAGATCAGTCAATTATCCAGGCTGTTGCCCCTGCAACTACCGAAAAGGCTGCTGCCCCTCTTCAGGAACCACATGTTTGTCTGGCCTCTCAACAGATACCCCTCTGTTGTGGTTGCACCTACGGTACGGCTATCTGTATCACTGAGGCACGCAAGCCTCCCCACCAACGGCAAGGTCCATGGTTCATGGGGGAGGGGGGGGGGGGCATATGGCTTAAGCAAATGAAAATAAGCGAAGTAGACTAATTTTCTTGTGGAACGATCATTCACTTCAGATATCATTCGAATAGTAAAAATGGCAACATGAAGTCTTTGAACAAGATCCTGAACGTGGGCTTTCCACAACAGTTTACTATCTATCTGAACACCTAGAAATTTCAAGTGTTCAGTTTCACTAACCATATGCCCATTCTGTGAAACTAAAACTTCAGGTTTTGTTGAATTGTGTGTTAGAAACTGTAAAAACTGGGTCTTACTGTGATTTAGCTTTAGTTTATTTTCTACAGGCAATGAACTTATGTCATGAACTGCATTATTTGAAACAGAGCCAATGTTGCCCACATCATCCTTTACTGCCAAGCTAGTATCATGAGCAAACATAAATATTTTAGAATTACCTGTAATACTAGAGGGCATATGATTTATATAAATAAGGAACAGGAGTGGCCCCAACACTGATCCCTGGGACACCCCCACTCAGACCCCACATCACAGCCATTCTCAACACTTTGAATAATGACCTTCTGCTGTCTGTTGCTGAAGTAGGAGATGAACCAATTGCGAGGTGCTCCCCGTATTCTGTAATGGTCCAACTTGTGGAGAAATATTTTGTGATCAACACCATCAAATGCCTTAGTTAAATCACAAAGTATGCCTAGCATTCAAAACCTTTTGTTTAACCCATCCAGTACCTCACAGGGAAAAGAGAATGTAGTATTTTCAGTTGTTAAATGACTTCTTAAGCCAAACTGTACATTTGATAGCAAATCATGTGGTATAAAATGATCAATTATCCTTACATACGGAGCCTTTTCAGTAACTTTAGCAAACACTGATGGCATAGAAATAGGTCTAAAATTGCCTACATTATCCCTTTCCTGCCTTTTATAAACCGGCTTTACTACTCAGTACTTTAATCGTTCAGGAAACTGACTATTCCTAAAGGAAAAAATTACAAATATGGCTAAATATAGGACTAACATGTTCAGCACAGCACTTTAATATTCTGCTAGGCACTCTATGAGAGTCCTTAGTCTTCAGTGATTTAATTAGTGTTTGCTTCTCTGAAATTTTCCATTTCTAATCAATTAATAACTAAATACGGAGAGGATTATAAGTGGGATTTAGCTAAAATGTGTTCTTAAATTAAACCATGGTCTTCTCTTGATCTAGCTATAGATGAAATTTAAAACATAGTTTAAAAGATAATTGGCGAAAAGAAACATTAGTGTTTATGAAGAAATCGTAGCAGAAATTTAAGGAGAGGATGATACATCCCCAGGTATAATCTACATGGATAGGCACTGAGCAAGGTTGTGAAGTTGTTAGCATACTGGATTTGGATTTGGGAGGATGATGGTTGAAATCTGCATTTGAACATCCTGATTTTTGTTTATTGTAATTTCCCTAAATCATTCCAGGCAAATGCTGGGGTGATTCTTCCGAAACAAACCGAGCTTGTGCTCCAAAAGTAATAACCTCATTGATGATGGGCTGTCAAACCCTAATCTTCCTCCTTTACATGGATATGCTGGTTTAGAGTCTGCTACATGCTAGACAGTTTATTTATTTACAAATTGCTGCACCAATGAGTCTTTATTTATAGATTTTGGGCATATTTAAAGACATGAATTTGGATTGGTTTCATGATTTTCATCAAATTACACAGGACCCTCTCCCCACGTACATCTATAGTACTAATGTGTAAAACTGCCATGTTTGAACGGACTTCTTGGAAAATACTAGATGAATTTTGTTGGCATTTTTGCTGGCAACTTGAGTATAGCCTGGGGGCACCATATAGGCTTTATTTCATCAAAATTGGATCAGGTAAAGAAAGATATAGTTAAAAGTTTTATCCATGCTAATATTATAAATGTGAAAGTAACTATGTTACATTTTCACGACTAACCTACTGAACCCATTTTGATGAAATTTGGTATGGAGATAGCTTGAACCTTGAGGAAGAACATATGCTGCTTTAGAAGGTGTGTAGTAGAAGATACGTAATGATTCGAAGAATATTAGTTGAATTACAGGAAAATATTTACTCGTTGGAGAAAGCTATTTACTCTTTGACTTTTGATCTTTTTCATATTGATTGATATGTGCTGCACGATACCATTAAAAGTAATGAATATGATGCTTTTTACAATCTTCAGTGGGCTCATTCTATCCTTTCACACTACTTGTTGTATAATGTACACGTTGTATAATGTATAGCTACTTCGGTAGCATGCGCGCTCCTGCCCCTCTAGATATAGTACACAGCAGCAACACTGCACATGCTGATGCAGCGAGCATTCGAATAGCTTGGGAGAGGGGAGAGAAGCCGCAGGTAACAGCTACTGCATAAATATTTCTGATTGTGTTCCGTGTCGTTCGTCTAAAATAACTTTACCAGCAGATCAGGAGCTCTAGATTGATAGATTGGTTGGTATAGTGAACTAAAACTCAACATCTGTGTACGTACTCTCGAAGCTACCATATGGCGCATAATGGAAGGTACCTTTGTACTACTGCTAGTCATTCCATCCCATTTCATGTCCCACTAGCAAATGGAGTAACTTGTCTATATGCTTCTGTACAAGTCCTGATTCCTCTTATCTTGTCTTCATGGGTCATATATTATGTGTGTGTTGGTGCTAGTAGAATCATTCTACAGCCAGTACAAATGCCAGTTCTCTAAAGTTTCTCAAAAATGTTTCATGAAAAGAAAAATTTCATCTTCTCCCCCAGGAGTCCCATTTGAATTCACAAAGAATTTACATTGTACTTGTGTGTTGTTGAAACCAACTGCTAGGAAAAATTGTAGCACACCTCTGATTACTTTGATGTCTTCCTTTAATCCAACGTGGTGGGTATCCTCACTTGAGCAGTGTTTAAGAATGGCGTGGACAAGTATTCTGTATGTGGTTTATAGATGAGCTACACTTCTTTTCACTACAGCCTCCCAAATGTGCTCATTGCACATCATATCATGTCACAGTGTTACACTTAGATATTTAATAGATATATCTGTGTCAATCAACACACCACTAATACTGTAATTGAACATTGCAGGATAAATTGACATTGCTTCAAAACAGAACATTTTCCAGATCCACCTTGCTGTGGATGTGATGGTCAAAACTGGCTACGGAATTAAATAAAGTTCATACTAGAAACTGGAGCCCCCTTTCATTAATTGAATATACAGTCATGCGATAACACCGCTGCTGCTCTCGGAACTTGGAGAAACTAATGATTAGTACGGATTGTTTTCCATACTCATCTGTGTTAGCTTATGTTTTTCTACATTTAGAGAAGATGGCATTAAATAGAAATTCTGCCTATGTCATTTTGTACATCCCTAGTCACTCAATGACAATGCCTTGCCGTGTACTACAGTGTCGTCAGCAAAAAGTCGCAGTTTGCTGCTCACCTTGTCCGTCAAATTGTTTGTCAGGGTTCCCCAGCTGTGTTCCACGAAACTTAATGAGTGCTCTGTGAAAAACTATAATAACATGACTCAGGTTTTCCATCATAGTACCAGGAGTCTCAAAGTGTTTCATCAGAGTATAAGTTTGGGAACCTCTGGTTAATGTATAAGAGAACAAGAGCAGTCATGTAGAGAGAGAGAGAGAGAGAGAGAGAGAGAGAGAGAGAGAAGCTTACCAGTGGTCTTAATTGACTTTTTTGTTTAATTCTTGTATATAATATATAGTTTCCTCCAATTTAATGGCCCTCTGTCTGATGAAAAAGCAAGCATTTGTGCTGCCTTTCTTGGTTATTTAGCCCTATGATTTCTGGTGCCTGATTATTTGGAGTTTCTTTTATTTTATTTATTTATTTTTTTTTCTATATGTTACAAATGTTGGACTGTGCTCCACAATAAAAACTATCTTTACTGTGGTTAATTTTTGCATAGTTAAATCTTTACAGCTCAAAGATGCTTTTAAATGTAGTTGAAAGAAGCACTTAGGCTGGTATGTGGATACCTAAGTTTCTTGTAAAGCCAGTCATTGGTAAAGTAGTCTTTTTTTGCTTGCATTTCATTATGATAGTCTGTTTTTGAGGATAGGAAATACTCTAGCAATAATTTAACTTCAGAAAAGTGGGATTATATAATGACAAATTTTAAGTAAAGAACATCAAATGTTGCCACTATTGTTTTGTATAAATGGGAAAATACCTGCAAGAAGTCATATATTTAACTTGTTCTGCAGATTATCTTTTTTGTGATTTGCAAACAAAGGTTTTTTTTTTGGGGGGGGGGGGGATGAAAATGTAAGTAAACATATGTTGGACAGCAGTAGACTGCTACATATGTACAAACGATCTTTTAGAATGCATACTTCCATTATCTGGCATGAGATAAGGATATGTTGGGGGGGAAAGCAGGTTTAGGCACGAATCTTATTAAGGACCCCAGCATATACAGCCAGTCAGGACAGGAATGAAAGACAGCATTCAAGACTCAACTAATTTAAAAGTGCAACAATTATTTGATTGTGGTTTCATTTTGAGATGTTATATTTGCTGACTTTATCATTTCCATAATTTCACCATGACCCTCGTACTTAACAGAGAAGAAAAGTAGTGATAAGAAACTTTCAGCAGTACACTTGATGTTTGACAGGGCTCGTCTAAGCAATCTGGTGGAGAGTCAGACACGGTCAAAGAAGAGCCATCGGTGCAACTTTCATTCTTTGGAATCCCACAGGACACCACGAACAATGACTGGCATATGGCGTGAAGTGTGGGACTGCATGGAGCCGCAGTGCAAGGATGAAGTGGTGCTTATTGAATCATCGACATTACTTGTTACCCTGGAAAGCTATCTACGTAAGCATAGGTATGTACAAGTTTTGTGAGACTGGTGACTTTTTATGGTGTGATTTGTAGGCTTATTATAGTTTGTGTTATTGTCCTGAAAATAATTCCACAAATAATTTGTATTCCATTGCTCTACAAGCCAACTAATTTGTTCTAGGCGACAATTAAGTCATTGAAGGTTACTGCAAAAGTAAGTGATGGAAAAGAAGAATGCTTAATTGCCTTTCAGTATCATAGAAATATTTAGCATGTGTGTCTTCCTTTCTGTTTGAAGAGGGAGGTGTAAGGGGATGGGGTAGTACGGGCTAATGGAATAATTTCCATCTCACAGTAGGAGGGGCAAGGGGAACAAAAGAGTGAGCTCAAGCATTTTTATCTAGCCCATCCCAGAAAAGGAAGGATGAAGTGGTGCACTTCATGCTGAGCTTTTATTGCATTGTAGTTCTACTGCTAGGTTAAATGTTGGCTGTAATTGGAAAATGCTTGTATGAGGAGGACTCGTGGGTCATATGTATGGTTATTTTCCACTTTTACTGTTTCACCAGTCATGTCATCGTGGCTGCTGCTGCACTACAGTATTGTTTGCTGACAGAAGTTATTAAAAGCTGAAGAACGTTGATTGTTAACTCGAACTTGACTGTTTCTACCACTAGGGAGCAGTGATGTAAAGAAAAGAGTGCATGGATATTACGTTAGATAAATGACTCTAATGAACTTGAAGAGTATCCTTTTTTAACTAAACCCTCATACTGAAATCTGATCCATGTGTTGCATGTTGCTGCAGTCAGAGTTTTGGTTCTTTGTTGCCGCATAATTTCCTTCTTAGAAGTTAAATGTAAATTTTTTACATACAGTTCCTTAGAACCATAAACATTGTTCCTCAGGGTTCTGATATGTAGACACAAACCATGCCTTCCCAAGAATTGACAGGAGAGTTTTATCACACTGAATATGCCAAATACAACCAAAAACTAGGAAAAATTACCATTACCTCATTGAGTTTTTGATAAATGCTTATCATCACAATGATTCAGAAGATGTGAATCTTTCTGAAATAAAATACATGAATGATGACCAAATTGTTACCTTAGTTAACTACCATAGTGATTAGTTGCAAGTTATTTTCTAAACAGTAGCAATTTTGTTGTTGTAAACTGCAGTTTAATGGAAGTGTTGTTGATTCCATAGCAAATTTAAAGGAAGCAGCTGAGACAGGTCAGAAAATGAGAGGTGGAAAACTAAAAGGGAGTGGAGAAATGAATAGTTACTGTGAAGAGATGATAAGAGCAAAGAAATTAATGTAAATTAAGGTTAGGTGGGTGGTGAGAACCGAGGACTTGACTTGTGTTAATTAGATTTAACTGTGATTTTTGAAAATTTCCCAAGTCACTTTCAGTTTTTTTTCCTCGCCAGGCAGCAGCAGGAGAACACGAATATAAAAAGTATTAAAGTTTGTAAGCTTTAGGAACCACTGGCTCCACCTTGTGGCAGAAGAGTTGAAGAGGAAGGGAGAGTGGTTATGAAAAAAGACGTAAGGTTTAGGAAAAGGGGTAGAGTTCAGCAAAGTCACCCAAAACCCCAGGTCAAGGGAGACTTACTGCATGGGATGAGAAGGACTGACTGATTATTGGGGACTGCACCGGATGAGAGAACCTGAGAGCTTAAAAGACGGAAGACAGGGTAATATGCAAGACAGAGATTACTACTAAAAGAGTGAAAAGCTAAGTGCATTGTATGTATGTGATAGAGGTGGGAGGACTGCAGCAAAAAATAGGTCAGAAAATGAGAGGTGGAAAACTAAAAGGGAGTGGAGAAAGGAATAGTCACTGTGAAGAAATGATGAGAGCAAAGAAATTAATGTAAGTTAAGGTCAGGTGTGTGGTGAGAACCAAGGACATGTTGTAGTGCCAGTCCCCACCTGCAGAATTGTGAGGAACTGGTGTCTGGGGCAAGAATCCAAATTTTCACACGTGGTGAAACAGGCACCAAAGGGGCAACTGTCATGTTGTACAGCACCGATGCCATCAGTCCTTCCTTTTCATGCAATATGGTAAGTCTCCCCAGACCTGGGGTTGTGGATAACTTTTCCGAACTCTGTCTCTCTTCCTAATCCTCCCCAGTCCTTTTCCTTCACCCATCTTCCTTCCCCTTCAATCCATCTGCCAGAAGAAGGAGCCACTGGCCCCCAAAACTTGCAAACTTTAATACTTTTTATTTGTGTGTTTTCCTGCCACTGCTTGGTGAGTAGATTTTTTTATCCATCCAATTACATTATAATTACAAAAATTGATTATTTTCACTGATTTATTTTTTCAGTTGATTTTGTGATACATAAATCCTATCCTTTTCTACTATAAGGTGACTGAGAATGGTGTGTGTGTGTGTGTGTGTGTGTGTGTGTGTGTGTGTGTGTGTGTGCGCGCGCGCGCGCGCTTGCGGTTTTGTTGCTTCAGAGTGAATCAAATCAGTTAAGGGAAATGGTAACCTATCAGCCCTTGGCATTGGTTGTTCATTATCAAATGTACAGAAGATGCACATTGTCCTCTTAATAAAAACAGCTACAACCTAAACAAGGGCAATGAGGTGCAGGAAGTGTCAAATCTGCTGCAGACTTGCCTATAATTGCAAAATCTGCATGAACAGGCTTCCAATTATTAAAATGTTCACGCTATTATGACTAAGAAAATTAATTATTTTAACTGCCCTGTGAAGCTTAGAATTCAAGGCAAAAAAGTGTCAAGAGGCTAAAAAAGCTAAAATTGTGTTGTAAACAGAGCCTCAAACCAGGATCTTTGTGTAGATTTATCATTTAATTGTGGTCCAATTCAGTGATGTTAAACTGCCAGTGGTGCCAAAAAACAGTTGACGAAATAAATCTTGGGTGAACAGCCTGGTATGAGTGTGCATAGGACACAATATTTCGGCAATCAACCACGTTGCTATCATCAGGTACAGCACATCAGCGGACCTGATGATGGCAACGTGGTCAATTGCTGAAATATTGTGTCCTATGCACACTCATACCAGGCTGTTCACCCGAGATTTATTTCGTCATAAAATATGCCTGGAGAAACTGAAGAATCACAAGAAACAGTTGCTAACGTCCCAGACTGTAGTTGCTGAGACCAGAAAAAGATTGTTGAGAAGCTGTGTTTGGAGCACAGCTCTGTATGAGTTGGAATTGTAGACAATGAGAAATCTTTGTAATGTGAAGTTACAGGAGACTTTTGGCCTGATATATTGATAGAGTGGGGAATAAAGATGTCCAGCAACTAGCCAGTGGTATAAAATGTCTACTAAAGGGAATAAAGAAATGAATAGTGAGAATGGTTTGGCACCCTTTATGGCATGAATTGCTACTGAAAATTTAGCTGAAGAGAGTGGTATAAGAAAAGAATTAAGTTTGCTCCAAATCTATGCTGAAATGAAGAACAATGGAAATGGAGAACTGCTTCAGATTAACATTAAGGTTGAACTCCAAAACAACGTTGGACCCAGAGAGGTGAACAATGTGTACAGCGTCACAGGTTCGGTCCTCAAACACATTAGTTATTGGCATGATCTGTATCACTTCAGGCAGGGGATGTTCTTAAATTTAGCATATGTTAAAATAAAGGGGTTAGTAAGAAACATATTTTTTTGTTATCTCCAAAAAACTTCCTGTCCCGAGATACAGGCTTCCAAAGATTTTGAAGATTTAAATTTTGGAAGTATTTTTAAAAATGCTCTATTTTTGTAACAGTTCTATATACTTTGTTAGAGTTATTTTTATTTGAAAGATAATTGCTTTCTGACTACAATGGTATCCTCCATTTTGACATATCATTCAGTTCTTTTACTGACACCTTTTGAATTTTTTTGCAGTTTACAGAAAATATATTTTTATTTTGAGCTTCCACTTTTAAGTTGGACATGTTTTATTTTAAAAAATCTTTTTTTTTTTTTTTAAACTTTCGAGGATAATGTTGTCTTCACTGAAGTTGTTTCTTACTAACTTCTTTGTTACAAAGTTTATTTCTATTGTCTTTGTTACAGTTATTTCTTTTCACTTTCATTGCTGCATATATTTCTTACACTCTGTTTTAGTTTCTTGTCAGTTTCTTTGTCGTGGTTGTTGAATGCAGGTTTCTGTATTGTAGTTGTTCAGTGCTAATTGTTTACTGAAGAGGCTTGTAAGAAATCTGAGACCATTCAGTGAATTCTGTGTTTTTGTGAGGACTTTTCCAGTTGACACAGCTGCAGTGTGTTTTGTGAAAGGACTGTTTGAAATGTCTTCTGACTGGGGCCACAGGAGAGTGAAGTGTGCTGACTATTTGCATGTCCATAAAAGAGTGATACATAAGACAAAAACAAAAACATACCTTGTTCAGGGTGGGAATAAGTGTTCTCATTTGAAGACTCTGTTTCAAAATGGAGATGTTTCCAGTGACACCTTTTTGTGTTCAAAATGTTTTCACAGAACAACAACAATGATAGTATCTGAACACGGTGAAGCCTCCCTTGGTGTAGATGATGCAGATTTTGCATCAATAAGAGGAAGAATTAAATAACCTGAATCAGTAGGTGTTCGTCCTGTTAAGAAACCGTGGTCATTGAAGTCGAGTCATAAGCTCTATGCATCAAGGAATTGCAGAGAAATTACTAAAGCTATGGATGAATACAATACGCTACAGCAAAACTGACAACACTGTTCAAAGTAGAAATTCCATCTTCAGAAGAAAATGAGCCAAAGCACTCTTGCACCTCTTGCCAGGAATTTTTCACAAAAATCAATTCAGTTGTTGAATATTGTGCATCCCACAGTGAAAAGGTGCAAGTTTTAACTGTTATTCCAGAGATATTTTCTAAGAAAACAATTTTGAACCATGTTCCATCAGTAACAAAGTACATGGTAGACAAATCAAGAAATGTGAGGTCTGTAAAAGGACTCTTTGGAAGACGAGATCCCTATTATGGTCATCCTGTAGAAGCAGCTCAAGTTCAGATAGTGCAGCTGTGAGTACTTATCCTTTCCAATGGGTCGAAGTTCGTGCCTTGGGCCTGAAGTTGTTAGTACCGGAATATCCTTTTCAGGCCCCAAGTTGTGGTGCCAAATGTACCAATGCCTCTTCTTTAGTCTTTTTCTTCTTCTTGTTTATCCCGGCTTCTTGAGATCTCTTGTGAAGAGACACGATACAACAAGTTCCGTAGTGGTGTAGGACAATCAATGAAGTTACACAACAGTTAATAATTTGACTTTTGAAACTGCCGGTTTATTGGCATTTATGGAAAGAAAAACACACTCATACTCTCATGTGGTCAGCAAACTTCGTGTAACATTTTGTGTGTGTAATGGGCCTTACTAAATCGCCAATCGTTCTAATGAATTAATCAAGCTGCTTTACAGTGTTGCTAGGCAACGTAATCAACAAGGTGATACATGTCTCAATAAAACTGGACCTTGATATTTTGAATAAATGTGCGGTTCATTTTTAGTAAAAAGCAGCATTTGTCTCAAAATTAATTTCCAACTTTGTGCGTTAAGTCCAATTGCATTTGCAGCTGTTGTATGCGATTTACTGGACTGATTGATCACGCACTGATGTGTAACGTTTTTCAAATTGAGTGCATAGGTTTCAGTTTTCCCCAATGGGCTAAACGACTCTTTTGTAATAACGTGATGCTTCGATTTCAAGTAAAGTTTAAATGAAACTGGATGTACGCTTCATTTGGGTCAAGATCACAAAATAAGTCACCACATAGGTCAGCGAACTGTACACACGCACTTTTAGCACTCTTAAGTGATAACTCGTCTCAGAGTAATAGCCACACATAAATTCACACTTTTTTTATGCATACAAAATTCAGAACACCCTTGTATTAAACAAATAAATTATGGCACGTAATTACTAATTAAGCATTTCCGATTCTGAATATGTATTTCATAGTCAATAAAATTTTATTGCCCGAGTGAAATTATTAGTTCACTAAAACGGATTCAGATTACAGTCAACTCGTGTCTGGACAATGACGTCACAAATCGACACCTGCTTGGAATGAACGAAATACCTGTACTGAAAAATAATGTCCGTTGAGTAATTTACTGTTTTTATAACAAATTTGGTACCCCTTGCACCGCTACACAATGGATCGGAGAAAATGGAGAGGCAAACAACCTGCTAATGCAGCAGAAAACCAGTGATGATGATAACTATACAAAAAAAATCAATTTTATGGACTGCATTTTTTTTAAAAAAAGTTTTTTTCCATAAATTAAGAAAAAATTCAGAACACTATAGTAAATGAACTTTGACAGATAAGTCCTAATGGAGGACTTCTTTGTACTCATAAAGCAATTATCTTTCGAATAAAAAAGAAACCAACAAAATATCTAAAACTGCTCCAAAAAATTTTAAAATTTTTTCAAAAATTCACATCTTTAAAATGGTATGCGCAGTATCATCTGTGGAGGGCTGCATCTTGGAGCAGAATTTCTTTGGAGGAAAAAAAAGTGTTCCTTATTTAATCCTTCATTTTAACACATGCTAAATTCACTAACATCTGAGACTATGAAGGTAAATTTTTTTCCTAGCCCGCCTGAATTGATGTGGGCAATGCCTATCACTTTCAAAACAGCTGAAGTAATCAATTGTTAAGCAGCACTTTGTCAGGTACTAGTGTTTAAGAAACTAATGCAGTTACTAATACTCATCAATTGTTTTCTCAGGTTCTGTACAGAATGCCGCACAAAGGTTCTGCGGGCATATTCCCTGTTGATTGAGGAGCCAGATCCTGGTAGAGAGAAGGGCTACTGTCCTGCATTGTATGCTGGTATCAAACGCTGCTTGCCGGAAAAGCATATTCACCTACAGACGAAGACTGATTATATAGGCAATCTAATCACACGGGCGGATCTCGAGCTTATGGGCAGGTATGTGCATACAGGTGTGAGACTGCTTTAAGGTGTCATTGGCATACTTATATAGTTATTATTATTATTATTATTATTATTATTATTGTTATTGTTATTGTTATTATCAGCACTAAGTGGTATAGTCAGATTCCAGTACTGACAGAGGATGATCTAATATAACTGTTCTAGACTTATGGTGTGCTCTGTTTATCTATTATCTTGTGAACAATTGCAGTTGGTAAGACATCGGTCTCACATTCAAGACGACTGGGTCTCAAAACACTTTCTGGTCATCTTCATTTCTGTGATTTCCATAAACTGATTAAGGCACTTGCTGTTCAGGTTCACAGATAATTTCCATTATCATCCTTGTCATTCAGTTTTTAAGAATACGCATGTAAAAGTAGTCTGATTTTTCTGTAAGAATCCTATTGTAAAACAAAAAAGGTAACCTATTTAATGATGAAGCCTATTCTGCTGTTTGTGGTAAAAGGCAAAGGCATATTGTTCGGTCTGAGCCTCGCGTTTTTTCTCCAAGGGATATTGTGTCCCATGAATGCAAAAAAACTGCATCCCTTGTTTTTGAGAGAGAGAGAGAGAGAGAGAGAGAGAGAGAGAGAGATACTGCAATTAGACTTACATCCCATTGACTTTACCCTTGTACACATTCCCAAATACCAAAATGGGAAACAAATAAACTCTAAACTCCTTGCTGGGGCAACTTCTCAGTTTGAATCAGTTTACTTAATAGAGAAGTCATCAGGATTCTGAGTTAAGCTGATAACACACTACTCATACCTGTTTCGGCAAAAATACAGTATTAACAACAGGGTTAGAACTATGGGTGAAGGGCAACAGGCAGATTCTATATTTCTAGATTTCCAGAAAGCGTTTGACATGGTGCCCCACTTCACACGGTTAATAAAGGCATGAGCATTGGCCTCTTACCTTTCTTGCATTTATCGTGAATCTCTCACCCAGCGCAAAGTCCCAAGCGACTGGAAAAGAGTGCAGGTGACTCCAATAAGAAAGGTAAAAGAACAGACCCACAAAGTTACAGACCAATATCCCTAACTTCTGTTTCTTGAAGAATCTTGGAACATATTCTCAGTTTGAATATAATAAACTTCCTTGACACTGAGAAGTTTACGTGCATGAATCAGTGTGGTTTTAGAAAGCATCGCTCGTGCAAAACCCAGCTTGCCCTTTTTTCACAATATGCTGAGAACCATGGATGAAGGGTAACAGGCTAGATTCCATATTTCTAGATTTCCGGAAAGCATTGCAGACTGTTAACGAAGATATGAGCATATGGAATAAGTTCAAAGTTATGTGTGTGGCTCAAAGGCTTCTTACATAATGGAACCCAGAATGTTGTCCTTGATGGCGAGTGTTCATCAGAGTCAAGGGTATCATCCAGAGTGCCCCAAGGAGCTGTGATAGGACTGCTGCTGTTCAATGTGTATATAAATGATTTGGCTGACAGGGTGGGCAGTAATCTGTGGTTGTTTGCGAATGATACTGGGGTCTATGGTAAGATGTTGAAGTTGAGTATCTGTAGGAAGATAAGAGATGACTTAAGACAAAATTTCTAGTTGGTGTGATGAATTGCAGCTAGCCCTAAACATGGAAAAATGTAAGTTAATGCGGATGAGTAAGAATATCAGACCTGTAATGTTTGGATACAGTATTGTTAGTGTCCTGCTTGACACAGTCAAATCGTTTAAATATCTGGGCATAACATCGCAAAGCGATATGAGGTGGAACAAGCATGTGAGAACTGTGGAAGATAAGGCAAGTGGTCGACTTCAGTTTATTGGGAGAATTTTAGGAAAGAGTGGTTCACCCGTAAACGAGACCACATGTAGGACACTGGTGCAACCTATTATTGAGTACTGGTTGAGTTTTTGGAGTTGGTACCAGGTCAGATTAAAGGAAGACATCGAAGCAATTCAGACATTGAAGCAATTCAGAGGTAGGCAGCTAGATTTGTTATTGGTAGGTTCGAACAACACACAAATGTTATGGAGATGCTTCAGGAACTCAAATGGGAATCCGTGGAGGAAGGCAACATTCTTTTCAAAGAAACACTATTGAGAAAATTTAGAGAATGAGCATTTGAAGCTGACTGCTGAATGATTCTACTGCCACCAACACACATTGTGCATAAGGACCATGAAGATAAGTTACGAGTAGTTAGGGCTGCTACAGAGAGATGTTGACAGTTGTTTTTCCCCTCGCTCTATTTGTGAGAGGAATAGGAAAGGAAATGACAAGTAGTGGTACTGGGTACCCTCCACCACGCAACGTACGGTGACTTGCAGAATATCGATGTAGATGTAGATAGTCCTAAGCTGGTAAGCCTTCTGGTGCAGACTGTATACCACTTGGGTCCCTGTTGGAGTATCCTGGTGAAATAACTCTATTTTTAGCAATCATATACAGCTGCTTACTTGACAAAATATCCATATCTGAAGGCTGGAAAATTGCATAGTTTGTATCAACACTAAGACAGGAAAGAGAAGTAATCATCTGAATTATAGATCCATATTATAGATGGGATTTGTAGCAGGAATTTGGAACGTATTCAGTGTTCCAACATTATGAAATATCTCGTAGAAAATGATCTGTTGACACACAACCATCACGGGCTCAACAAATACTTCTGTGAAACACAACTGGCTCTTTATTTGCACAAAGTAAAGATGCTATTGACAGAGGATGTAAAGTTGATTCCAGGTTTCCAGAAGGCATGAAATTGGTAATACTTTAAATTGAAAACAATAGGGAAAATGAAACTTGTAGGAAAGGCAGATCGAAGACAGAATTTTGTTGATAGAACACTTACATGACGCAACAAATATACTACGCTTGCTCCTCCTGTTCTGGGGTATTGTCATGCAGTATGGTATCCTTATCTAATTGGATATATGGAAATCTTTGAGAAAGTTGAAGGAATGGGTAGCTTGTTTTGTAATATCATGAAACAGAGAAGAGAGGCTCATGAATATGCAAGCATGTTTTGGTGGCATTAGTTAAAATAAAATCATTTATTGTTGCGACATAATCTTTTCACAAAATTTCAATCACCAACTTTCCCCATCAAATTCTAAGATATTTTGTTTACTCCCACCTATGTAGGGACAAATAATCATCATAATAAAGTGAAAGGACACACAGGTTGCACAGGATTATTGAGGAGTTTAGGATATATTGCAGATTGCAGAGAGAGTTCCCACCTTTGCAGCTCAGAAAAGCTGATGTTGGTGAGAAGGATACAGATGGTACAGACTGTGAAGCTGTCATTGGAGTGAAGAATGTTTTGTTGGGCAGTGTGTTCAGCAATTGTATGGTTCAGCTGTCCCTTAGTCACAGTCTGTTGGTGGCCATTCATGCGGACAAGCAGCTTGGTGGTTGTCATGCCCACATAGAACACAGCACAGTGGTTGCAGCTTAGCTTGTAGACCACATGACTGGTTTCACAGGTAGCCCTGTCTTTGATGGGATAGGTGATGCTTGTGACCGGGCCGCAGTAGGTGGTGGTGATGGTGGTGGGAGGAGGATGATGTATGCATCTAGGTCTGTTATAGGGATAAGAGCCACGAGGCAAAGGGTTGGGACCAGTGTTTGAGCAGGAGCGGACGAGGATATTATGGGTGGCTCTATACCAGTGGGAAGGACAGTAGGCAGGCTCTACGACAGGTAATGGAAACTCTAGCGCAATATGTGATTGAATTGCTCCAATCCTGGGTGGTACTGAGTCATGAGGGGAATGTTTCTCTATGACCAGACGAGGCTTTGGAAGATGGTATGGTGACTGGAGGGATAAGGCACGGGAGATCTACGTGCAAGGTGTAGAGGGTAATTTCTGCCTGTGAAGGAACTGTGCAGGTGGGAACTCTCCCTGCAATATATGCCATGTTCACTAATGACAGTAGTATGAAAAGGACAGTTGCTACTCACCGTACGAGGGCTGTTCAGAAAGTAAGGTGACTTTTCAAATTGCACGGGCAATATATAAGATATTATTGATTTATTTATTAATTTTTTTGTTTGTTTGTTATGTTGGTACAAATGCCCTGAACATATGTTTGCAGTTTCAAGCGTACAGCATATTTGGTTTGTTTTTGACAGATAGAAAGGTTAGACATGTTTTACTGTGCTCGGCAATTTTCGATAATTATAAAAATTGGAGCAAAGAATTTGCATCAAATTTTATGTGAAAAATAGAAACAAGTGCTCTAAAACAGTTGAAATGTTGCACACAGTGAGTATATTTTAAGTTTACAAGTGGTACAGGCCCTTCCAAGATCAATTAGGAACCTCGCTCAGGACGCCTCAGCAAATCAGCAACAGATGATACAATGTCGAAGCTGTGAAGAAAATTGTTTTTGAAAATCGTCGAATTACCATAAGAGGAGTTGCTGGGGATGTTGGCATATCGGACAGCTCGTGTCATGAGATTTTTTGACGTTTTTGGCATAAGACGTGTCATCAAAGTTTGTTCCAAAACTTCTCAACTTTGATCAGAAGAACCGTTGCATGAGCATCACTCAAGAGCTCTTGAATGATGCCAATGATGATCCTGATTTGCTCAAAAGGGTCATAACTGATGATGAAACATTGGTTTACAGTTATGATGTTGAAACCAAAGCCCAGTCATCCTAATGGAAGCATCCTGGAGAGCCGTGACTGAAAAAAGCATGCCAAGTTTGACCAAATGTCAAAGTTTTGCTCACTGTTTTTTTTTTTCTTCAATTACCGTGGCATAGTGCATCATGAATTTTTGTCTCAAGGTTGTACAGTCAATAAGGAGTATTACTTGACATTATGCTCCGTATGCAAGAAACAATACGTAAAAAAGTCCGAAATTGTGGAAAAACAATTCATGGCTTTTGCATCACGACAATACACCTGCTCATTAATCGTTTCTTGTGAGAGATTTTTTTGGCCAAAAACAACACGAAAATCAGGCCTCAACCACCATTCTCCAGATTTGGCCCTCTGTGACTTTTTCCTGTTCCCAAACTGAAGAGACCTATAAAAGGACGAAGATTTTCAATGATTGAGGAAATAAAAACTGCATCGCTGGAAGTACTCAAGGCTGTACCAGAAATTGCTTTTGAAAAGTGCTTCAAGGATTGGTAGAAGTGTTGGCACAAGTGTATTGTATCTGAGGGGGATTACTTTGTAGGGAAAAACATGAATATTGATGAATAAATAAATATATTTTTAATAAAAATATAGTCACCTTACTTTTTGAAAACCCCTCATATAGTGGTGATGTCGAAGTGCAGATAGGCACAACAAAAAGACTGTCAAACAAGTAAGATTTTGGCCAAAGATGTGTTCATCAGAATTAGTACACACACACACACACACACACACACACCATTTTAATAAAAATATAGTCACCTTACTTTTTGAAAACCCCTCATATAGTGGTGATGTCGAAGTGCAGATAGGCACAACAAAAAGACTGTCAAACAAGTAAGATTTTGGCCAAAGATGTGTTCATCAGAATTAGTACACACACACACACACACACACACACACACACACACACACACCATGAATGCATAATGGATATCGACTGGATGCCATGTTTGGTATCGTGCACTCCATACTAATCTTCCCACCAAGGAATCAAACCCGGGTCCTTCACATGGCAGCCGTCTACTCTGATCTCTTAGCTATGGAAGTGGACGTGCAATCAAACTTGTTTGTCTAGTCATATTTTTCTGGTTTATTTTTTAATCCTTACGAATTTCATGTGCCTTGTTACTAAGGAGAAATTTTACACTAATATCTAAAAAGCATGCCAATTTCTTGTGTCTGTGTAGCATTATTTCTGAAGTTTTCTTGATGTAGCTGATTAATGGTACATTATTCACAAACAACACCTTTTCTTCTGTTGATTGTCATATGTTGCTCTAATAATGAAAAGATAGGAGAAACTGCAATGTGATTTAAACTTCCAAATTGAATGTGTATAATTCGGCTTACTATCATTGTCAGTTATTGCAAATTTATGTTCTATATTTTCAAATATTTGTGCATTTGACTGTGATATTTACCAGAGAATTTCTTTCTAATTTGTGCTTTTAGTCGAAGGGAGAGACATGCAAAGACATTAGAAATAGCTCAGGAGGAGGTACTGACGTGTCTCGGCCTATGTGTATATGAGAGGCTGTACCGAATCCACCTGCGCATGAGGGAAGAGGAGTGCACCTGCCAGGTGCTCGCTGGTGTGGCTGTCGAAGCTCTCTACAGGAGTTTTGAGGTTTGTCCACCTTGCCTGTGTTTACTTGTATTTAAATCTCAAATTTCACTCACCACAGAGTGATTTTGGTGAACAAAGTAGGTGGAACCTCATTCATTAACCTGTCATCTGCAGGAAAGGACAAATGAGTGTTCACTCACCTCTTGTTCTGTCTTTATTCTTGTGAGTTCTTGTTGCTATTTATGTTTCTGCAAATGACAATTACAATTAGCTATATTGTTTTCTTTTCTTGGCAAGAGGTCCTCAGAAAAACTTGGAATGTCCACGTACACTGGCTCAGTTTCGGTATGGTTGCTTTGGATTAGATCATAGGAATGTAGAAAGAGTCAGTGCAGTGAATCCATTGGGTGGCAGAGAGGACAGTAGATGGTTTGTCATTTTTGAACTTGTATTTCCTGTTAGCGTAGTGTATGCTGGTATGAGATGTAGTGCACTGCCCATGAAAAGCAAGGTTCTGGGTTTGAGTCCCAGTCCGACACACCATTTTAAACTGGCAGGAATTTTCAGTTTTCTAACATACCTCTTACTGTGAGGTGGTGTATATAATCTAAAAAAGAGAAGCTAAACAGCCCTTCCTTGATTATTTCCTATTCTGTTTAGGATCCATATCAAATGGTAATAACTGAGCCAAGTAAAGATGGTACAAATAAGAATGACTGTATCTGAAGTTAGTCTGATCTGCCTGGTTGTCATGGGACAGTTATAAAGACAATGGACCAACTGAGTATAAAACTCTTACAGAAGCATTGTTTGTTGTCAGAATTTTAAAACAAACCATACTTTTAAAACAAACCATTATAAGACACTTACAGGAGCATTGGACATCATCATAAGGACTGCTTTTAAAATTCTGAGAATCTGTTCGTGCAAAGGATACAGGGGCAATATATGTGCAAGAAACTGAAATAGACACTTACATAGTAATTTGAAAAGGCTAGATTGTTACTCAGAATCTCCTCTATATAGCGAGTAGCAATCTACCCTTTTCATAATACTGTTGTTATCCCATCCTGGACTTTCCATTGTTTGATTTTACATAGTAGTTTGCAATGCCCCATGTCACATTGACTGCAGCTGGAATGGACTCCATAGGACACTGTTAACGTTCCAGATCATCCTGAGCTGACCACACAGCCACCACCTGAAACTTGTGGACATTGAGTAAAAACACAAGCACATTTTTCTCAGTTAAAATTAAAATTTAAAAAAGTCTTGATCGTAATCTTGTTAAAATATTTTTTTATTGGAGTGAGTGACCAATTTCGGCTCTGTGAGAGAGTCAGCTTCAGACTCCTGAGCGGTTGATGGACACTGCTAGATGAGTTTCACCGACGCTCGTGTGTTGAGCAGTTACACGAGCGTCGAGGGTCGGTGGAACTCGTCCAGCAGTGTCCATCAGCCGCTCTGGAGTCTGAAGCTGACTCTTTCATAGAGTCGGAACTGGTCACTCACTCCAATAAAAAAATGTTTTAACAAGATTACAATCGAGACTGTTTTAAATTGTAATTTTAACTGCTTTTTAGATTGCTGGCTATGTTTTCAAAAATTTCAAAAATCTTATTTCTCTCAGTGCTGTAATAGATTTGTTCAGTAACATTGATACCAAATAGCCATGAGGGCACATGAGTATCTCCACATCTCAGGAGAGTTCCTCACATATTCTGACAAAATTCAGGAGCAATATGGTAACTAGTTGTAGAGTTTGCCTGCAGGGGTTCTGTAGTTTAAAAAAGGAAATGCACATGATGGTAAGGTTGCGTGTTGTTTACCAGTGAGATACTCTGGCTGACATCGGGGCCTTCTTTTCAACCTATGTAAACATCTCCCATAAGAGATTAATTTCATCACCTGCCTGAATAGTTTCCTGTTGGGATGTGAGAGTCATTACCAAGTGTGATTTTCATACTCTGTCATTGGTATGTACCAATGCATTCTATGACTTGTGAGTTCAGCCCACCTTTTTCAACTCTTTAAAATGTCCAGTGATTGTGCTCTTCTGCCTTGCTACCCTATATGCCTTCTGATGTGTGGAAAGTAATGTTACACATGTGGAGGCAGTCCCTACAGTGAGCTGGTGATTTGAGATTGTATGGCAGCTCACTGGCTGTATTTGTTCAACATTGACTTCGCAAGTGATTTGCTGCATTGTGCTACCTGCTGTTACAAATCATAATAGCCATTGGCAACCTCAGTGATGTATATATTGTTGCCTGGCAGTTGAGTGACAGCAAAGCTTTTCCCCAGAATGACAATCACACTATAATCTTGACACTGTGAAGAACGATGTGACTACAAGATCTTGCAGAATGCATGCGAGCAGTCTGCAGTGAAATGCCCATCTTGCACTGATCTGTTACATGAATGACAAGTATATGGTCTAAGACAGCCCACATGCAAAAATCAAACAATGGAAATAATGGAAAATCCAGGAAAGAATGTAACAATATTATGAGAAGGAAAGTTGCTGCTCACCATACAGCGGTAATGCTGAGTCACAGATAGGCACAACAAAAAAACTTCCTCCCCCCTCCCCATCTCTCCCCTGCCCGCTGCCCAACCTGCAGCTCTTCACTGTCTGCCATCCCCACCATACTATCCCTCCCCCTCCCCGGCCCAGCCTCCTCCTTTCCCCAGTTGCCACTCCCATCATGCACTGGTGTTGCTGCTCGCAGTGTGGTTTCAGCTGCCTGAGTAGCACAATGCAGTTGTGTGTGAGTTGCGTTTGTGTGAGTATGTGTTTGTGTGTCTTGTTGACAGAGGCCATTGGCCTAAAGCTCTAAGTGTGAAAATCTTTTTGTTGTGCCTATCTGCAACTCAGCATCTCCGCTATATGGTGAGTAGCAGCTTTCCTTCTCATGATATTGTTACATCCCACATCCAGTAACATTAACTTATTTAATTTTTCTCTCGGATGGAATCTCATGCTCCCCGATATACAGTCTCTCTAATTAATTTGGTCCTGAGCGTACGATCAGTTTTAATTGGTAATGTTGCTTGTGAGTTAAATTGGTATCATCATATAAATGTTAAACATGGTTTGTTGCACCAGATGAAATCCAGAAAAATAAATTAAATCATTATGGAAGAAAATTTTAAAGTAGTTATAAAGCAAGAGGAAGAGCAAATAAATTGGTAGGTAAAATCACTGTGGCAAAACAGGTTCACCACTGGTAAGTGAAGAATATTCTTTCATGGCAAGAAAAATGAATATCCTAAACTACAAGGACAATAATAAAATATTGTAAAGGATATAGATTAATATTACTATTAAAAATATTTCAAGCATTAAAATTGTGAAATAATGTCACGAGTATTGGCAGATGTCTTGTACGAGATATATTAATGCTTCATCCTCAGTAGTCTTAACAGTATCAGGATTACATGCAAGCTTTTATGAGCATTGAGATTAATTTATAAAAGTAAACTGATTTCTTTTTTGGCTTATAGTAGTGTAATTAAGAACAAGAGTTGTATAGCATTCGATAAACTAGACACCTATTGTGAGAAAACAAAAGCCAGTGGTTACACCACATAAATTTCTTCTCTTTAATGAGGCAATAATGCATTCAATTGGCTATGGAGATATTCTGTCGATATACTCTTCCCAAGACATCCACAACTGTCGCTAAAATTCTGTCAATAGACTCTGATTAGGGTGTAGTTGTCAAAATGCAAATACGAGGAAAGAAGTGTCCAGAGGTTGACAAATGGAAATTAAGTTTCAGGATATTTAAAAAAAAAGTCCTGAAACAGGAATGACTAATCAGCAATTGAAGCAACACGAAAAGACAACAAAAACTGGCGTATTACCAGGAGGTATCTGTTTTGGTTTTGTGTACCAACAGCCGTTCGATAGAGAATCTGTTAGTTCGCTAGCTTGACTAGCTGAAGTTCTCAAAGAGTTATATTCCATTGCCTCTGTAGGACCGAAGTCAAATTCGGGTGAGGACCTAGTATGTAATTGCAGTGGCATTGTTTGAGGGCCTTTCCATTCTCATTATCAGTGTTTGCCTTCCCACATGCTGCCTGCAATCAGTCACTTAGCTTGAGGCTTTCATTCTTGTTATTGATTTTGTTGTTGTGCTTGTAGATCTTGATGGCTTCATGGAACAAATCAGGTACAATAATTCCTTTCTAAATAAAGAACTTCAGTTTCTAAAAATTTTACACAATGTTCCACTTTGCTCAACCTTCAGCCTCCCACTGCAAGCAGAAAGTGGGGAAGCACACTGGTATTCATCAGAGAAAGGCCCTTGCAGAATACTAACAAGAGTGCACGAAACCCTCACCAGCAAACTCATCTTTTGTCCAACTCAAGCCACAAAAAAAGTGGTAGAAGATAATTCTTTAAGAATGTCAGCTACTTGTGCAGATGAAATGTCAGATTGTCAATCAAACAGCAGTTGGTTCAAGAATTTGATAAATTGCCTCCAGGTAATAAAGCAAGTGACCACAAATGTCTAAGTGAGGAAGGAAGGGCACATTCGATGTCAATAGCCACGTAACAAGAATTTTATAAAAAAAGAAGAGCTTTTCCATTGCACAGTTTCTTCCTTTCTCATTTGCCGACACGTGTTAGTTTTACTATAGTGCGTTTAAAACTAGTTGCGAGTTTTGACGTTTTTCTCAGGGAATGGGACGTGACGCTGATGCCCAGGTAGCACCAGTGGCAAGTAGGCTATTCCTACCATGATGCCAGCACTTCAGTTGGTAAAGCACGTCTGTTGCCACACCATGGATAAACATTACTGTCACACAATAGATGCATCTATGTTCATCATCTCTCATTGGAGCGTAGTATACTCTGGTGCTGAAGTGTTATGCCATCATCAGGTATTGCGAACAAGTGTTTTGTGTAAACACAAGATTCACAATGAAAGTGGACGTTCAGGAATACATTGAATGGCTGCAAAATATTCCTCCGAATTCAGCAATAATAACGGACATTGCGCCATACCACACTGTTGTGATGGATAAACAGTGCAGTGGATGAAAGCGGATGTTTGGCTCAGGGTACAAAGAAATGTTCCACTGGATAAAGTCGAACATTGCGTGTATAAGGCGAAGTTAATGAAACTTGAAGTGTTGTACAAGCCACTGGATAAAGTCAAACGTAGCGTGTATAAGGCGAAGTTAATGGTACTTGAAGTGCTGTACAAGCCAGAAACCCAACAGTACCAGGTCGACAAACTGGCTGAGATAGTTTAATCAAGCTTTGTCCATTACACACTAATTTAAAACCAACTGAGAATATGCCCAGTGATGCCAAATGCTGAAAAAAGAAGCCATTTGAAACGTTGCACCACAAGACGGGTCTCAAATTGTCAGCCATACCAAGAAGGTAGTTGAGGAGCAATGGATTCACGAAGGACTATGATGTGTTTTGAGTAATATGTAACTTCTCTTGTTGCCATGTTAAAATCTGCTTCTTTTCTCAAAACAGAGCATAGTTTACAAATATTCATCTCACTAACATTCTGACACAGTTGAAATTGTGACAGAATCATGAAATAGTGTGTTAATAAACTAGTAACTGAGGGCAAGTCAGGTCAATAGTTTATGAAACAGACCATTCTCAGAATAAAATAAACGTGTAACTTCACTTATAATGTCACAAAACCCACAGCAGTTCTTGTTTCAGCAGCTATCAATGGTCCTTAAAAATTACATTCTTTCACCGAAAAAATCTGTAGTTGCTTGATTATCATGGCAGATATGAAAGTTTCACATAGTAATCATATGGCAAAATACTCTGCCCTTTGTGTGCTATAATTTACCAAAATCTTATTTTGATACCTCAGATGGTTTATTTGATATGTGGAAGTTATTACTATTTTTTTCTGGCTTTTTCGTTGGCGCGTGCTTTCATGATGGATTGGTTTACATACATTCCATTTTCTTGAGACTGCAGACAGATCCCTCCAAGTTTAAATAACAATTCAGTATGTTTCTACGTTTCATATAGGCAACATATGACCTAACACGTACAAAACGGAAATTTATAGCGACCCTTATTTTTCACTGCAAACTTTAAGAATTTCTTGCAGTAATATCAAAATATCACAATCACTATGAACATAAGTGAAGTGATATGCAGTTCATCATGAAGCTAACGAATTAACCTACAAGATATGCGAGAATCAGATTTCTTAGTTGATAGTTTCCTTGCAGTCATTTCGATAAAGATTGCAGATCGGCCAGCTAGTGCGGCTTGCTGTTCACGCATACAGCTGCTGACGCGCCCAGCTCAAGCTGGCAACGGCGCTTCCATCCACTCTTTCTGCACTGAACTGTCAAAAGTTTCAACTAATTTTAAATGCACTATAGTGTTATAGTTGTGTCTATATGTTCCAATCTTACTGCAGATGTGTTTTGTGTCATTTATGTTTTTTTTTTACGTAAGGATTTGATTTACTTCTATGCTTAGATATCTGTACCCAGTCTTAATCTTCCTGCTACCCCCTTCTCCAATGAGAAAGAAACAGTCTATTTTGAAAGGTGTCAATGTCTTATATTTGTTTTTTTGTTTTTGTTTTTGTTTTTTTTTTTTTTTTTAATTATTATTATTTCTGTTAGGTCTACTGGCACATCAAAACGGGCATTGTGAAAGTGGCAGAGAATGAAAATTAAATGTGTAATTTAAGTTGTAAATCTTCTATTAATCATTATTTTTGAAGGGTGAAACAAATTTGCTTTTGAAGATTTGAAACTTCTCACAAAATTTGTTCAAAGCTTGCAGGTAGATCAAGAAAAAGAAAATTACTTCCAATACTGGATTCATTAACCCCCTGGAAAAACAAACATCCTATCCCCACTACCATGCGCCAAGTAATCTAGTCTACTGTGAATTACAGTCCAAAAATCGGAAGTGAAACTTAAGACTTAATCTGCCTTGTTTATTTTTCCACATCTTTGAGAGTTATATTGTCCTTTCTTGCATATGTCTTAAATGTTTCTTTGTGTTATTGAATGATGACTGAAGTCCACAACCCATAATGAAATTCAGTCAGTTACAGTGTTTGCTGTAATGCTGATGTCAATTCCTGTGGTTAATACTTTCTCAAAATTGCTATGTGCTCATCATTGCCAAAAAGATACTTGGAATTCTTGTTTTGTTTATGCTATAACAGTGTTTTATGCTCCCCTATTTAAAATTCTAGATGGCAGTTGATGTCAAACGGGGCATGTCGCAACTAGAACTGCTGTACGAACAAATAACAAAAGAAGAGATTGCGAAACAGCAGAGGCGAGAGCATAAAAAGTTGAAAAGGAAGAAGAAGAAAGAAAGAAGAGCAGGACTAGAAGGGAAGGATGCATGTGAGGTAAGGAGCCATAATATCCAAACTTCTTGAATGAGTATTTTTTCAAATATTTTTAAAAAAATTTTAACATAGATTTGTATTTGTTTTAAGTGAAACATTGCTTGTGATTCTTTTTAGTGTGATTCGGAGGATAATGGTGACAGTGTGAATGATGAATCTCCATGTTCCTGTACATGTTCAGATGGCAAACGAACTAGTCAGAGTAATGACCGCCGTAAGGTAAGAGAAGAAAAACTGTTATTGTAAACTGTGCTGTTCCAATTTTCTGTGTAACGTAAGATGCTTAAATGACACAAATTCTTGACGAAATAAGGTAATTGGATAGATAAAAAAAATCTACTCACCATGCAGTGGCAGAACACACACATAAAAGATTACAATTAGGCAAGCTCTCGGAGCCAGTGGCTTCTTCTTCAGGCAGAAGGGTTGAAGGGGAAACACCTCTTCCTTTCCCTTCTACCCTTCTATCTGAAGAATGAGCCACTGGCTCTGAAAGCTTGCCTAATTATAATCTTTTATCTGTGTGTTCTGCCACTGCTTGGTGAGTAGGTTTTTTTATTTATCCAACTAACCAATTTTGTTAAATGATACAAAGCTAGTTGAGTAATATTCAGAGCTTATAATTTCTCTAACTTGCAGATTTGTGGCCTGTACATTAGGCCGCCCTTGACCTTTTGACAATTGTACTTTGTTAACATCCTAATTAACATGTTCTTAAAAACATAAACTTAGTATCTTGTACCAATACATCAGATCCCTCAGGGGACTCATGACTAGGGACCGGAAAATTTAGCATCTATTTTTGGCAAAAATTCACATACTTTTTTTTTTGCATAATTAGTGTCTTTTTGTCTAAATTCACAGGTATTTTTTTTTTTCCTTTGTAAATGAGTAGACACACAAATTAAAGGTTGTCACTCTACGTGAGTGAAAACAAACAAATTAGCTGTTAAAAAAGAGCTGACTGGTAAATTTCTGACAACAATATTTGCCTTTGCAAAAATTTCAATGCCCTTTTCTTTGGAAATGGCCTATCGTTTCTTTGTTTGGCTGTATTTAAGCTTTCAAAAATGAATGTTCTGTTGAAGAGCAGTAGCATTTTCCCACTGGTGAACTTGAATGCATCTCCAATTTAAGGTGTTTCTGGGCATTATTTGTATTTTCCCATCCAATTTGATGATAACAAAATCTGAAGACTATTAATTTCAACCTTTTGTGGGCATTCATAACTGTGCGCAACCCATGCTTGACAGTATTTCACATTGAACTGACAAGGCTACTTCGCAGGGAAGTAGAATAGGTCATATGTTGCCTATATGAAATGTAGAAACATACTGAATTGTTATTTAAACTTGGAGGGATCTGTCTGCAGCCCAGTCGAAAAACATTACTTTTTTTTCCCAGTTGCTTCAGAGCAGAGTGCGAGCACTAAAGGCTGTAGTGGCACATGGCCACAAGTGTAAACAAACTAGAATTTCGACCACTAGAAGTGTGGGAAGCAGTGCAGGGAATAAGTTCTGCCTCTGCATCACAGCCTACTCCCTCATTTTGCGAAAGCATATCTGACAGTTTGTCACTTGAATAATCAATCTCTTCTGGTGTCCTGTGAGTCGTAATTGAAATCTGTCCTGAACCAGATTTAGTCTCTTCCCTCATTTCAAAATAAGATGAGAAAACAATGAGCAATGTACAACATGAAGCATTTGGGCATGGGTACTGCACAATTGCTTGTTGAGGATGGCAAAGTATCTTTAATAATGTAGTTCAGGCCCAACCTTGAGAAGTATTTGATGCAGTCACAGTTTAAATACCAACCACCTAATTTGCCATGTTAAAAGTGTCCATGTTATGCCATCTTTTGAACTACAGCTAACAAGCAAATGTATGTGTTTCTTTGTTATAAAATACTAGGTCCGATGGTTAAGTACTACATTGCATGATGCAACATGTATTTTAAATAAACCATTCAATAGTCCTCATTTGGTATGAAACCAGAGCATTGGGAGCATTGGTACGACATTGCGATCGTGGATGTTTAATTTGGAAATGGGTTCTTACACTCATTACCTTTCCAAATTTGGTGTCGCCAGATGATGTACAATACCAGTCATTGAAAATTGTTTACATTTTCGAAAATTATACACAGAAAATGAAGCTATTTCAAAATATCTGTGTTAAAATAGTTCATCTGGATACAATTTGGCATGAAATAGCATCTATTAAGTAATTTTGCATTTTGAGGAAGAATTTGCATCTATTTCGGATTTATCACAAACCGCGAATTTTTCCTGTACCTACTCGTGAATCTTCAGTGAGTGTGTGCATGGTGAGCACTGGGCTCCAAGCTATAGCTTTCCTTTCCAACAGTCTCTCATATCTGACTGTGCGTCCTTCTCTTACCCTTATTTTCATGGTGGTAGTCTGTGATGTAGCCCCGGCTATTTTCTAGGTTCTGCTATCCTTTCTCAGAGTATTCATTCGTTCATCACCTTTTGGCTGAAGTAATTTTTGGACGCCTTTTGGGTTTGATCTTCATTTTCCAAATTTTTTCTGTAGTGTGGGTCGACTGGGAAGAATGCCTTAAATATTGCCTACTACATTCAGTGTTAAAGATCATCTGTATCCAGTACCTACGTAGGCTCTTGTATGTGCTTCAAAGCCCATGTGGTAGCAAATTTGAGATGGTGGGATTTTTATGTATATTGTGAGTTGAGTCCCCTGACAACACAGTGATCACACTGTTGATGCCTGAGCTGGCAACTCTCCAGACTTGGAAAGGTGTAGATACTTGTCTTCCTGGGACATCAGGAATCCCGGCAACAGCCATTGTGCCAAGTGGCCTTTGCGGCTAAGTGGCACCCATGTGGAGAGCCCTCGATCAGATTAGGTGACATTAGGGTGCGTGTTTCGCACGTCAAACGTATTAAATTAGCCAAAACAGTGGCCATTCTGATCCAACTGTCTCATCAGATAGCTCTAGAAATTTCAGTGCAGACAGTTATAACCCTACTGCTTTCACTGCCCTGTTTACCCCATAAGAAGAGGGACAAGCCAGATGTATGTGAGCAAAATAATTTGTCCAATGCTTATAATTGATAGAAATACTTTTGCTGTGACAAAGCCATTATTTTGTGTGGAACATACCGAAGATAAATTTGGAGGTGTTGATTCATTGGGATAAATGCTCACTGGATTGCTATTGATTAAATCCTCCTATGCTGCACAACCTACAGCTCTTCCGGCTTGTAAATGCCTGAGCGACAAACCTGTGGCCATTGCCTCACATAAAACTTTGAATATGATCCAAGGAATTGTCCGTCGCAGAGACCTTACACTCCAAACTGACAAGGAGTTATGGGCTAATCTCGTGCAGTGAGGTGTACATATTGTCTGACACGTCCAAAAATGTCCTGAGGATAACTGAACAGATCCAGGAATGTGTATCTTAGACTTTGAAGGAAATATCCTCCCAGAAAAAGTTAAGTCAGTATTTACAGCTACGACATGAAACCTTTCATCTCATCATCCATGAGATGCTTCTGATGCTAGCGCTTTAGTCATATGTCATCCTGCAGCATGATGGACTCAAAATATGCTAACTGGACAATCACTTCATGAAGGCAGCCCTTTGGAACAACCACCTCTGTGTTTCTGTTGCATGGAACACCATCCTCTACGTTCACTAGTTTGCCCAGTCTTCAAGAAAGAAAATAAAAAAACAGGAATGTAAATCTATTGCCTGCCTATTGTATACTGAGGCACATAAAAAATATGAACGCATATATCCTGCTGATATGACAAACAGTTTCCTCCTCCAGTGTCCACCAATGACAGGGCTCTATCTTTGAACCCTCTCTCTGGAAACCCATGGATCATAGACTTGATGCCAGCCAGTGGCTGAATGAATGTCAGACTGTGGGTCCAAGGGCTGCCCACTCTTCATCTGTCCCCATGTTCATCACAGGTAGGCCCTTGCAAGAATTTAGGCCACCAAAGGCCATGGAGGAGGAGGAGGAGGAGGAGGAACAGAAGCTGGAGAAGGGGAAGAAGCAGAAGCATCAGGACAAAGCTACTCCAATGACCCTTTTTTCCAGTATCCATGCATGCCATCAGATTCTGAACTAATGTTTATTGGTGTGATTCCATACCCATCAGTGACAGACAGTGATCTTGTGGTGTGACTGATCCTTGTGGTTGTGTCATGACTAACCTGGAAATCTGTAATGTGATCATTCAGTGGAATTGTAATTGATATCACTTTCATTGCTGGAGCTACACAATGTTGTTTCCTTCTCTTCTATAATTTTCATTGCTCTACAAAAATGAACTTAATGATGAACAAATGTAAAACACCTTGGTTATTGTGCATTCTGTCAGAACCGTGCTGGTCCTGAGAGGGCATCTGGAGGGGCCTGTACATTGGTTCGCACAGATGTTGTCATTGATTGGGTTTCCCTTCATATCACATTGGAAGCAATAGCAGTGCGGATGCGAACAACTCATCGCTCACCATTTGCAATGCTTATATACCTCCAGTCTGGCCACTTACTTACACTGAGTTGAACACATTAACCCAACAAGTTTCCCCCACCCTTACCTCCTACTTGCGGACTTCAGTGCACACCACGCTCTATGAGTGAGTACCACTTTGTCTAGTAGGGGCGATCAACTTGGCCAGCTTCTTACTGACCATCATTTGCCTCCTCAATGATGGTACTCCTACCCATTTCAGTGCAACCTTCCAGCTGTCGCTTAAACGATTCTTATCTCAATCTCATGGCTTCAGTACATTGATCACTATACTAAGATTGTAGTACAGTGACCACTTTTCGATGATCCTGTTGCTTCCTTGCCTCTGCCAGATGGAGTGGCTCTAGTACATTGGGTGCTTGAAGAGCCAGTTTGGAATTGAATACCTCCACTGTTACCTTCTCCCTCTTTCTGTCAGTTTGCGTCACTGACGTTGGGCAAGACATCACCAACGCAATCATCCACACCGTTCGAACTGTTATTGCCCTTTCTGTAGGTCCCCTCCATTGTTGGGTGGTGCCATGATGGGGCCAAAGACATTGCAATAGCTGTTCAGGATTGCTGAAGAGCCCTGTAATGTTTCAAACCAACCTTATCACTTTTAAATGACTTTGTACTGAGGCTCACCATCTAATTAATGCAATAAGAAAGAATGCTGGGAGCACTATGTCTCCTCCTTGAGAATGTATATCTCTTCATACCAGGTGTGGGCCAAGCTCTGTATTTAGAATGGTTTCTTTTCTGAAGCATCCTCTTTGGTGAAACACGTTGTGAAACACTTTGCAGTGGCAACGGTGTTGTCGTTTTAGACAGCTGCCTTGGGACATCTAAGCGACAAATTGAGATATACCCTTCTCCTTCATCCCTTGGCATGCTGAATTATACAATTAACTATTCACTGACTGTGAATGGCTCTAGGCTCATGATGTGGCCCCAAATGCTAGTTCCATTCATAATGAGATCATACAACATCTGACTGTTACTCAACAGCTTTGCCTCCTCATGCTCTTCAACCGTATTTGACTCTACAGTGTCTTCTTTTCACAATGTTGAGATAGCATCATCGTTTCAGTAGTTAAACTGAGCCAAAACGCAACATACATTGAACATTACTGGTTGATTAGCTTCACTAATGTGCTCTGCAAACAGTTTGAAAGGATGGTTGCCCTCTGATTATGCTGGGTTCTCGAATCTCTGGGTCTTTTGTGTGTCCCCCCCCCCCCCCTCCCCCTGCCCTCCTATCAGTGTGTTTTCCAGGAGGGGCAATTCAGAACTTTCCATCTGATTAGGTGGAAATTGGAATCTGATAGGCTTCTTCTGAACGTCAACACCTCATAGCAGTCTGTTTTGACCTGCATAAGGCATACAATGCCACCTGCCACCATCACATCTTTCTTACCTCCTGTGACTGGGGCTTTTGAGGCACCCTGTCAAATTTTGCCACTTCTTATCCTTCCAGTTGTTATGGGTTCAAGTTGGTACTTCACCCAGCTCTCTGAAAGTCCAAGAGAAGAGCATCTTGCGTAGCTCCATGCTGAGAGTCACACACTTCCTCATCACCATTAATGGGCTAGTGACACCTGCACTGTATGACGACTACTTGTACATTGGGTACAGCTTCTGCTCTAGCTTTGGCTGAACACCAGCTCCTGGCACCCATCTGATGGGCCTCTGCTTGGACCCTTTTCCATAGTTTCCAATTGTCTCCAGCAGAAACTGGATTGTTCATTTTTGTCATCACTCCACTTTCCATTTTGATACTTGACACAGCACTTGGATTTTGTCACACAGTCCTGATTTTTGCGACTCTTGTTTGACAAGAAACCAATTCAGCTGCCCCATACTCGTCAGCTAAAGACTAGCTGCATGTGAAAGGTTAATGTGCTCTGCTTTCTTGCCCACACCTCTTGGGACACAGATCATGCTACTCTCCTTGGTATCTACCGGGCTCTAGATCCATCCTGCTTGCAGAATGGTTGCCAGGTTTCCACCGACTCCTACTAGACCAGCTCCATACACACTCTCCTTGCTGAAGCAGGATCTTCCCTCTTCAGTTCTAACAGTACATCACCTTGCTCACTTACACATCCTTGGAATGTACTCCATACGCACCCTCCCTCCTTCCCCCCCCCCCCTCTCTCTCTCTCTCTCTCTCTCTCTCTCTCTCTCTCTCTCACACACACACACACACACACACACACACACACACACACACACACACACACACACACCTATACCTATTTGGTTAGTACCCAGGCCTTGAATGAGGACCTTCTTACTTCCAGGATCTGTAGTCTCAGTCATACCATGATTTTTCGGTGTCTGTTCCTTTTAGTTCTTCAGTACTATCGGGGTGTTATTGTCTTTTACACTGACAGCTCTAAAGCCATGGTAGGACAGGTCAAACTTTTGCATCACATACTGGTCAGGAACACCACTCATTGCTGTAAGAATGTATTTATTTTTACAGTTGAGCTGATGGCCATTAACAGAGCACTCCATTTCATTAAACACGTGCCTGTTGGCCGCATTTTCATCTACAGGGATACTCTGCAAATCACACTTAAGTGTCTGGCACAGATGACTAAATGAATAGTCTCCAGGCCATTGACAAGTGTTATTCTCGTCTTCCTGTGATATCTGCTATTCATTCCCTCTCTGAACTTAATCAGTTGTCTTCCTCTGGGTCCCCTAGTCATTTTGGTATCCCAGGGAATGAACTGGCTGTCCATTTCGCTAGAGAAACAATTACTTACCCTTCCATCCCCCCCCCCCCCCCCTCCCCTCCCGCGAGTCCGGGGCTTAGTATAGGCCTGAGGTCTTCCTGCCTGTCGGAAGAGGCGACTAAAAGGAGTTTCACACGTTTCGGTCTTTATGTGATGGTCCCCTGTAGGGTTTGACCTCCATTCTTCAAAATTTTTCCGAAGAGCGAACCAATTGGGGAAGGGCGCCTTACATGGTGCATCGTGTCCATTGTACATTGAGATCTTTAGCCCACTTTCTCGTCGTCACATTTCAGTCCCACTCATTCTCCATCTCTTGGGCAAGGACACCTTTCTGGGTGTGTTTTCCACCGTGCACCATGCAGTATCGCTTTCTGCATTGACGAAGACCGTGGACTTCTTTGCACCTGATAACCAGCATAGTAGCCAGTCCATTGTGGTGGGGCCACCATGTACCCTGTGGGTTGTAGTCCCCTAACCACACCCGGATTGCTCCGCTGATGCCTGTGCCGTTAACTCCCCACTATTGCCAAGGGTAGATGCCCATCCCCCTGGGGCATTGGGACTCCTGGCAGAGGCCATCATGCCAGGTGGCCTGTGCTGCGGCTGGGTGGCGCCTGTGGGGAGGGCCTCTGGTCAGAGTGGGTGGAATCAGGGCGGATGACACGCAATGAAGCTTAGTCCATCATCTCTTGCTAGTGGTGAAACACCAGCAGTCTCTAAGCATTCAGGAGTTCAATTCAACACCTTGTATGTTTGAGAGCTGATGGGGAATCTTTCATGACGATGAAGCCTCAGTTTTTTGTTGAGCATTTAGAGGACAAGTTGGGGAGGTGGAGGGATAAGCTGCTGGAATATATGGTGTATCAGCGGTTGGTTTGGGTCTTGGAGTCACGTGGCCTACTGGCTCCACGTCAGAATGGGTTCTGCCAGGGTCGCTCTACCACTTATATCTTGTGTCTCTCGAGTCTGCCATCCGAACAGCTTTTTCCAGACGCCAACACCTGGTTGCAGTCTCTTTTGCCTTATGTAAAGCATATGACACGACCTGATGACATCATATCCTTGCCACATTGTATGAGTGGCGTCTCCAGGACCTGCTCACGATTTTTATCTGAAACTTCCTGTCACTCCATACTTTCTGTGTCCAATTTGGTGCCTCCCATAGTACCATCCATATCCAGGAGAATGGAGTCCCCCAGGGCCTAGTATTGAGTGTCTTTATACTTTTAGTGGCCATTAACGGTCTAGCAGCAGCTGTCGGTCCCTCCGTCTCGCCTTCTCTGTACGCAGACGACTTCTGCATTTCGTACTGCTGCTCCAGTACTGTTGTTGCTGAACGTCACCTACAGGGAGCCATCCACAAGGCGCAGTCGTGGGCTGTAGCCCATGGCTTCAAGTTTTCCGCCATGAAGACGTGTGTCATGCATTTCTGTCAGCGTTGTACCATTCATCTGGAACCAACACTTCACCTTAATGACGATCCACTCTCTGTAGTGTAGACATATTGATTCGTAGGTCTGGTTTTCAATGCTCATTTGACTTGGCTTCCTCATCTTTGTCAGCTTAAATGGAAGTGTTGGCAGCACCTCAATGCCCTCCGCTGCCTGAGCAACACAGACTGGGGCGTAGATCGCTCCACAATGCTGCAGGTCTACAGAACCCTTGTTCAATCCCACGTTGACTATGGGAATGTGATTTATGGTTCGACGGTGCCCTCAGCATTGCATTTGCTGGACCCATTGCACCATTACGGAGTTCGACTAGCAACAGGAACTCTTAGAACGAGTCCAGTGACAAGCGTGCTGGTGGAAACTGGAGTCCCTCCATTGAAGATCACATGTGCACAACTGCTTGCCAGTTATGTTGCACACATTCATAGCTCTCCTGAACATCCTAATCACAGTCTTCTTTTCCCAACCAAGGTGGTTCATTGCCTGCATAGGTGGCCCAGGTCAGGGCTAACGATTGCGGTTCGCATTCAGTCGCTTCTGTTTGAACTAGAGTCTTCCCTTCAACACCTCTCCTCGAGGTCCATTCACATACACCTCCGTGGTGAAGCTGTAGGCCGAAGCTTAGCCTGGACCTTTCATGTGGCCTTAAGGACTCCGTTAACCCTGCGGCTCTCCAATGTCACTTCCTCTCGATTCTTGAAGTGTTCCGGGGCTCTGAAGTGGTTTACACCAATGGCTTGATGGCTGATGGTAATGTTGGCTTTGCCTTCGTCCACATAGCCCATATTGAACAGCATTCCTTGCCCGATGGCTGCAGTGTATTCACTGCAGAGCTGGTGGCCATATCTTGTGCACTTCAGTATATCCATTCATGCCCCGAGGAATTGTTTCTTCTGTGTACTGACTCCTTGAGCAGTCTACAAGCTATCGACCAGTGCTACCCTCACCATCCGTTGGTGGCGTCCATTCAGGAGTCCATCTATGCCCTGGACTGGTCCCGTCATTCGGTGGTGTTTGTGTGGATGCCAGGACACGTCAACATCCCAGGCAACGAACTTGCTGACAGACTGGCCAGACTGACTATGCGGAATCCATTTCTGGAGATGGGCCACCTCTGAACCTGACCTGCGTTCTGACTTGTGCCGCAGGGTTTTTCGGCTTTGGGAGATGGAATGGTATAACAGTGTGCACAACAAATTGTGTGTCATTAAGGAGACTACATTTTGTCCTCTGTTGGCTCTTCATTGGCCACGCTTGGGCGACCCACGGTTACCTCTTGTGCCGTGAAGACCCGCCTCACTGTCGGTGTGGCGCCTAGTTGACATTGGCCCATATTGTGGTGCACTGTCACACTTTGACTGCCCAGCGACGAAATCTTGGGTTACCGGACTCATTTCCACTAATTTTATCTGACAACGCCCCATTTGCTGAAGTATATTTACATTTTATTTGTGAGGGTGGGTTTTATCATTTGGTCTAAGCTTTAGTGCATGTCCTATGTCCCTCTGTGCCCTCCACCCTAGTGCTTTTAGGGTGGAGGTTCTAATGTGTTGCAGAGTGGCTGGCTTTTCCTTTTTATTCTTGTGGTCGGCCAGCATCTGTAATCTGCTTTCTTGTTTTGCTCTCTTCTGTTTCTAGTGTTTCTCTGTTGTTTTCTTGTCTTCTTTTGTTCCTTTTTAGTGTCTTCTCTACACCAGTCGTACCAGACTGACCCATAGTTTTATTTTATGTAACGAACCACCCCCCATGTTGTGTGTAGTTTGTGAAGCCTTACTAAAAGCTGCTCTTATCCTGGTAGAATGCCGCCCTCCATGTGGCTACCCATGCTATTCATGGTCTTCCGAATTCTTTGCCTCTCATGCTGGTGAATGACTCATGGACAATTGAACTGATAATCAGTTTTCTTCATGACAGTTGTTTTTATTCTAAGATATTATGTTTCTCACTACCTTTGGGGGGGGGGGGGGGGGTCGGGGGTATCTCCTGCCAAATGCTGCGTCAGGTGGATCCTAAACCCTGCCCCCTTTGCCTGCTGCCTCTGCCACGTCCTGTTTCCCGTTTATGTAGCAGTGCTCTGTTGAGTAGTCTTTAATATTTTGCTTATGACGACTCAGGGTGGGACAGCTGTGGGAAGGTCTGCCCCCTTCGCATGTAGACCCCCGGGGGCTGCTTGTGTTTAGCCTTAACAATTTCTCTCATCTTGTTTTATTATTGGCGGACCACATGATGTCAATTATATTTTTAGCATTTTCCCTGTTATTGTTCTGCATCTCATGATTAGAAGATATTCGGGAGTTGGATCCGGCTAGAGTTTCTCTTGCTCTGGGAGACCGCTTGTTTGCTCTGAACTACGTTATCAGTCCAATCTGTACACTTTGACTTCTCTGGAATCAGTATAGCCTTCAGTGCCTCACTTTTACCTCATACATACTTTCCTCATCCTGGGGCAGTTGTGATAGATTACATTACTTCCTGATGCACAAAATCTTGACTGAGAGACTGATGACCTCGCTGTTTAGTTCCTTTCTGCCCAATCAATCAACCAGCCAACCAACAGATCAGGAAATGTGTTGTGACTGGTCAGCTGTTACTTTTGATAACACTTGCAATACAAAAATCTATATAAAGCGAGTTAAAAGTCCCTTACCACAGTGAACACAACATACTAAGTAAATGAATTATATCAAAGGTAAAATTCAGTGAAAGAAGCTAATAAATATGAGACAGAAATAATGTTCCTTGGTTATCTTCAGCAAAAAAAATTTTTGTGCTGCTGATACATGAACGAAAAAAGGTACGCTATCTAGCTTTTGGAACTAATACTTCTTTCATTGGGGAGGAGAGAAAAATATGTCAGGTTAAAAAGGAAGGGTGGATCACTCTACCCCACCTCGCTCTCTCCCCGCGCCTCGCTCTCTCCCCGCGCCTCGCTCTCTCCCCGCGCCTCGCTCTCTCCCCCCGCCTCGCTCTCTCCCCCCGCCTCGCTCTCTCCCCCCGCCTCGCTCTCTCCCCCCGCCTCGCTCTCTCCCCCCGCCTCGCTCTCTCCCCCCGCCTCGCTCTCTCCCCCCGCCTCGCTCTCTCCCCGCGCCCCGCTCTCTCCCCGCGCCCCGCTCTCTCCCCGCGCCCCGCTCTCTCCCCGCGCCCCGCTCTCTCCCCGCGCCCCGCTCTCTCCCCGCGCCTCGCTCTCTCCCCGCGCCTCGCTCTCTCCCCGCGCCTCGCTCTCTCCCCGCGCCTCGCTCTCTCCCCGCGCCTCGCTCTCTCCCCGCGCCTCGCTCCCTCCCCGCCGCCGCCTCGCTCTCTCCCCACCTCGCAATCCCCGCTGCCTCGCTCCCCCCCCTCGCTCTTGCTCACCCCCCTCCGCCTGACTCTTCTCCCTCCCTGCTCGCCAAAGAAATTCATTGGAATCCTTGCTACTTTTGTTGTATATTAATGATCTTGCTGACAATATTAAAAATAACCTCAGGCTTTTTGCAAGCCACGTACGACAACACAGGAAGAACATAGATACAGGAACCATTGGTATAACATTTGCAAATTGCCATAGTTGTGTTGGGAAAGTACCAGAGCTCCAAGTGCTAATAGAAAGCACTGATGCTAAAATTGTTATAGGCACTGAAAGATGGCTAAAAACAGTGTTCCAAAAAGATAGGCTAAACACGATTGGTGGTGGGGTGTTTGCTGCTGTTAGAAGTAGTTTAACTTGTCGCCAAATTGAAGTAGATACTTCCTGTGAGTTAGTATGGGCAGAGGTCGTTGTTGGAAACCGAAATAAAATGATAATTGGGTCCTTTTACCGACCTCCCAGTTCACCCGACTCATACGATAATAGCTGGTGGTAACTTTAATTTACCCTCTATATGTTGGCGAAAATACATGTTTAATTCTGGAGGTATGCATAAAATATCATCCGAAATTGTGCTAAACGCGTTCTCCGAATTATTTCGAGCAGTTAGTGCATGAGCCCATGCGAATAGTAAACGGTTGTGAAAACACACTTGACCTCTTAGCAACAAATAATCCTGTGTTAATAATCAGCATCTAAACCGATGTAGGGATTAGTGAACACAGGATTGTCGTAGTAAGACTGAATAATCCCCAAATCCTCGGAAAAAAAAGCGAAAAATATACTTATTCAAAAAAGCAGATAAAAAATCACTTGATGCCTTCCTGAGACACAATCTCCACTCATTCCAAATTAATAATATAAGTGTAGACCAGACGTGGCCTAAATTCAAAGAAATAGATTCGGCAGCAATTTAGAGGTTTATACCAAATAAACTAACAAACAACGGAGCTGATCCTCCTTGGTACACAAAACGGGTTAGAACACTGTTGCAGAAACAATGAAACAAACATGCCAAATTTAAACAGGTGCAAAATCCCCAAGATTGGAAATCCTTTACAGAAGCTCAAAACTTAGCGCGGAGTTCAGTGCGAGACACCTATAACGGTTTCCACAAGGAAACTTTGTCTCGAAACATGGCAGAAAATCCAAAGAGATTCTGGTCGTATGTGAAGTATGTTAGCAGCAAGAAACAATCAATGCCTTCTCTGTGTGATAACAATGGAGATACTATCGAAGACAGTGCTGCCAGAGTAGATTTACTAAACACAACCTTCCGAAATCCCTTCACTAACGAAGACGAAGTAAATATTCCAGAATTCGAATTGAGAACAGCTGCCATCATGAGTAAAGTAGAAGTAAATATCCTTGGAGTAGTGAAGCAACTCACATCACTTAATAAAAGCAAGTTTTCTGGTTCAGACTGTATACCAATTAGGTTCCTTTCGGAGTATGCTGATGCATTAGCTCCATACTTAACAATCATATACAACCGTTCACTCAACAAAAGATCCGTACCCAAAGACTGGAAAGTTGCACAGGTCACACCAATATTCAAGAAAGGTAGTAGGAGTAATCCACTAAATTACAGGCCCATATCGTTAACGTTGATATTTAGAACATAAATTGTGTTCGAACATTATGAATTACCTCGAAGGAAACGGTCTATTGACACACAGTCAACATGGGTTTAGTAAACATCGTTCCTGTGAAACACAACTAGCTCTTTATTCACATAAAGTGCTATTGACAAGGGATTTCAGATCAATTCCGTATTCCTGGATTTCCGGAAGGCTTTTGACACTGTACCGCACAAGCGGCTCATAGTAAAATTGCATGCGTATGGAATATCGTCTCAGTTATTGATTGGATTTGCGATTTCCAGTTGGTAGTAATTGACGGAAAGTCATCAAGTAAAACAGAAGTGATTTCAGGTGTTCCCCAAGGTAGTGTTATAGGCCCTTTGCTGTTTCTTATCTATATAAACGATTTGGGAGACAATCTGAGCAGCCGTCGTAGGTTGTTTGCAGATGATGCTGTTGTTTATCGATTAATAAAGTCATGTTGTTGTTGTTGTTGTTGTTCTTGTTGTTGTCTTCAGTCCTGAGACTGGTTTGGTGCAGCTCTTCATGCTACTCTATCCTGTGCAAGCTTCTTCATCTCCCAGTACCTACTGCAACCTACATCCTTCTGAATCTGCTTATTGTATTCATCTCTTGGTCTCCCCCTACGATTTTTACCCTCCACGCTGCCCTCCAATACTAAATTGGTGATCCCTTGATGCCTCAGAACATGTCCTACCAACCGATCCCTTCTTCTGGCCAAGTTGTGCCACAAACTTCTCTTCTCCCCAATCCTGTTCAATACTTCCTCATTAGTTATGTGATCTACCCATCTAATCTTCAGCATTCTTCTGTAGCACCACATTTCAAAAGCTTCTATTCTCTTCTTGTCCAAACTATTTACCGTCCATGTTTCACTTCCATACATGGCTACACTCCATACAAATACTTTCAGAAATGACTTCCTGACACTTAAATCTATACTCGATGTTAACAAATTTCTCTTCTTCAGAAACGCATTCCTTGCCATTGCCAGTCTACATTTTATATCCTCTCTACTTCGACCATCATCAGTTATTTTGCTCCCCAAATAGCAAAACTCCTTTACTACTTTAAGTGTCTCATTTCCTAATCTAATACCCTCAGCATCACCCGACTTAATTCGACTACATTCCATTATCCTCGTTTTGCTTTTGTTGATGTTTATCTTATATCCTTCCTTCAAGACACCATCCATTCCGTTCAACTGCTCTTCCAAGTCCTTTGCTGTCTCTGACAGAATTACAATGTCATCGGCGAACCTCAAAGTTTTTATTTCTTCTCCATGGATTTTAATACCTACTCCAAATTTTTCTTTTGTTTCCTTTACTGCTTGCTCAATATACAGATTGAATAACATCGGGGAGAGGCTACAACCCTGTCTTACTCCCTTCCCAACCACTGCTTCCCTTTCATGTCCCTCGACTCTTATAACTGCCATCTGGTTTCTGTACAAATTGTAAATAGCCTTTCGCTCCCTGTATTTTACCCCTGCCACCTTTACAATTTGAAAGAGAGTATTCCAGTCAACATTGTCAAAAGCTTTCTCTAAGTCTATAAATGCTAGAAACGTAGGTTTGCCTTTCCTTAATCTTTCTTCTAAGATAAGTTGTAAGGTCAGTATTGCCTCACGTGTTCCAGTATTTCTACGGAATCCAAACTGATCTTCCCCGAGGTCGGCTTCTACTAGTTTTTCCATTCGTCTGTAAAGAATTCGTGTTAGTATTTTGCAGCTGTGGCTTATTAAACTGATTGTTCGGTAATTTTCACATCTGTCGACACCTGCTTTCTTTGGGATTGGAATGATTATATTCTTCTTGAAGTCTGAGGGTATTTCACCTGTTTCATACATCTTGCTCACCAGATGGTAGAGTTTTGTTAGGACTGGCTCTCCCAAGGCCGTCAGTAGTTCTACTGGAATGTTGTCTACTCCGGGGGCCTTGTTTCGACTCAGGTCTTTCAGTGCTCTGTCAAACTCTTCACGCAGTATCGTATCTCCCATTTCATCTTCATCTACATCTTCTTCCATTTCCATAATATTGTCCTGAAGCACATCGCCCTTGTATAGACCCTCTATATACTCCTTCCACCTTTCTGCTTTCCCTTCTTTGCTTAGAACTGGGTTTCCATCTGAGCTCTTGATGTTCATACAAGTGGTTCTCTTATCTCCAAAGGTCTCTCTAATTTTCCTGTAGGCAGTATCTATCTTACCCCTAGTGAGATAAGCCTCTACATCCTTACATTTGTCCTCTAGCCATGCCTGCTTAGCCATTCTGCACTTCCTGTCAATCTCATTTTTGAGACGTTTGTATTCCTTTTTGCCTGCTTCATTTACTGCATTTTTATATTTTCTCCTTTCATCAATTAAATTCAATATTTCTTCTGTTACCCAAGGATTTCTACTAGCCCTCGTCTTTTTACCTACTTGATCCTCTGCTGCCTTCACTACTTCATCCCTCAAAGCTACCCATTCTTCTTCTACTGCATTTCTTTCCCCCATTCCTGTCAATTGTTCCCTTATGCTCTCCCTGAAACTCTGTACAACCTCTGGTTCTTTCAGTTTATCCAGGTCCCATCTCCTTAAATTCCCACCTTTTTGCAGTTTCTGCAGTTTTAATCTACAGGTCATAACCAATAGATTGTGGTCAGAGTCCACATCTGCCCCTGGAAATGTCTTACAATTTAAAACCTGGTTCCTAAATCTCTGTCTTAACATTATATAATCTATCTGATACCTTTTAGTATCTCCAGGGTTCTTCCATGTATACAACCTTCTATCATGATTTTTAAACCAAGTGTTAGCTATGATTAAGTTGTGCTCTGTGCAAAATTCTACCAGGCGGCTTCCTCTTTCATTTCTTAGCCCCAATCCATATTCTCCTATTACGTTTCCTTCTCTCCCTTTTCCTACACTCGAATTCCAGTCGCCCATGACTATTAAATTTTCGTCTCCCTTCACTATCTGAATAATTTCGTTTATTTCATCATACATTTCTTCAATTTCTTCGTCATCTGCAGAGCTAGTTGGCATATAAACTTGTACTACTGTAGTGGGTGTGGGATTCGTATCTATCTTGGCCACAATAATGCGTTCACTATGCTGTTTGTAGTAGCTTACCCGCATTCCTATTTTCCTATTCATTCTTAAACCTACTCCTGCATTACCCCTATTCGACTTTGTGTTTATAACCCTGTAGTCACCTGACCAGAAGTCTTGTTCCTCCTGCCACCGAACTTCACTAATTCCCACTATATCTAACTTTAACCTATCCATATCCCTTTTTAAATTTTCTAACCTACCTGCCCGATTAAGGGATCTGACATTCCACGCTCCGATCCGTAGAATGCCAGTTTTCTTTCTCCTGATAGCGACATCCTCTTGAGTAGTCCCCGCCCGGAGATCCGAATGGGGGGACTATTTTACCTCCGGAATATTTTACCCAAGAAGACGCCATCTTCATTTAATCATACAGTAAAGCTGCATGCCCTCGGGAAAAATTACGGCCGTAGTTTCCCCTTGCTTTCAGCCGTTCGCAGTACCAGCACAGCAAGGCCGTTTTGGTTATTGTTACAAGGCCAGATCAGTCAATCATCCTGACTGTTGCCCCTGCAACTACTGAAAAGGCTGCTGCCCCTCTTCAGGAATCACACGTTTGTCTGGCCTCTCAGCAGATACCCCTCCGTTGTGGTTGTACCTACGGTACGGCTATCTGTATCGCTGAGGCACGCAAGCCTCCCCACCAACGGCAAGGTCCATGGTTCATGGGGGGGAATAAAGTCATCAGAAGATGACCTAGGTATTTAGTTGAATTTACAGCTTTTAGATTAGACTGATTTATCGTGTAACCGAAGTTTAACAAGTTCCTTTTAGCACTCATGTGGATGACCTCACACTTTTCGTTCTTTAGTGTCAACTACTACTTTTCGTGCCATTCAGATATTTTTTCTAAATCAGTTTGCAGTTTGTTTTCATAAAGTCATCAGAAGATGAAAACAAACTGCAAACTGATTTAGAAAAAATATCTGAATGGCACGAAAAGTGGTAGTTGACACTAAAGAACGAAAAGTGTGAGGTCATCCACATGAGTGCTAAAAGGAACTTGTTAAACTTCGGTTACACGATAAATCAGTCTAATCTAAAAGCTGTAAATTCAACTAAATACCTAGGTATTACAATTACGAACAACTTAAATTGTAAAGAGCACATAGAACATGTTGTTGGCATGGCTAACCAAAGGCTGCGTTTTATTGGCAGGACACTTAGAAAATGTAACAGACCTACTAAGGAGACTGCCTACACTACACTTGTCCGTCCTCTTTTAGAATACTGCTGCACGGTGTGGGATCCTTACCAGGTAGGACTGACGGAGTACATCAAAAAAGTTCAAAGAAATGCAGCATGTTTTGTATTATTGCGAAATATGGGAGAGAGTGTCACAAATGATACAGCATTTAGTCTGGAAATCATTAAAAGAATGGTGTTTTTCGTTGCGACGGAATCTTCCGAAATTCCAATCACCAACTTTCTTATTTGAATGCGAAAATATTTTGTTGTAACCGACCTACATAGGGCGGAACGATCACCACAATAAAATAAGGGAAATCGGAGCTCGTACGGAAAGATGTATGTGTTCATTCTTTCCACGCGCTATACGAGATTGGAATAATAGAGAATTGTGAAGGTGGTTTGATGATCCCTGTGCCAGGCACTTAAATGTGATTTGCAGAGTATCCATGTAGGTGTAGATGTAGATGTAAATGTTCAGTCAAATCTTGGTAAGATTTCAAAGTTATGCGAAGATTTGCAATTTGCTTGAAATGTTCAGAAATGTAAAATTGTGCAGTTCAAAAAACAAAAAAACTTGGTATCCTGTGACTATAATACCAGTGAGTCTCAGTTGGAATCAGCCAGCTCACACAAACACCTGGATGGAACCATTTGTTGGGATATGAAATGGAATGGTCACTTAGGTTCTGTCAAGGGTATAACTGGTGGTAGACTTTGGGTTATTGGTAGAATACTGGGGATGCGCAGTCAGTCTACAAAGGAGGTTGCTTACGAATCACATGTGCGACCCATTCTAGAATGTTTCTCAAGTCTGTGGAACGTGTACCAAATATGAGTAACAGGGGTATTATTCTGAAACTTCTTACATCTTTAAGTAGATGAGTTTTGGAGATAGCTCATTGCAGTTGAAGGGAAAATTGCAGAGCAAATCACTAGGTACTGGCAAGCAATATCAGGTGGAGAAAGGCTTGTATTTATCTTTATATTTGTGGCAACTGAAGATGCTTATACTAGCATTAAGTACTTGTTCACATTTCAGCCATTTCTCAGCTTATACCATTTTTACTGTGCTCCTGTCTAAACTGACTTTGCTTTCTTCCTCATGTCCATGGTTGAAAATTTGAGTGCTTTGGTAATTTGCTGCAAATTGTCCAAAAAGCCCCCTCCTCCACGCATTCTGTGCTGTGGATCTCATGGATCCTATGTCATCTGTAGTCTTCTGTTAGCAACAATTCATTTTCTTATAGTCACTCCATCTTTCATACACCTCATATTTAATAACTAAGGCAGTTCTTGTATGAATGACAAGGCTGTCAAAGTAAAGGCATTCTGTGTTGACATGTCGAGTGATTACCAAAGCAGAGAGCATGCACTCTGCCTTTTGTGATTTGCTAAAAGACTTACAACAAGTGGAACTGAGTACAACTGAATACTACTTTGGAGGAAGTATTTCTACCATGTTCTTATATACTAGGGTGGGATGTGTTTCCTTCCTTCCTATGACATGGTTGTTAGTTGAAGCACAGTTATTGGCTTTATTACTGTGATAGTGCAGAACAGTTGGAATTCGAAGCTGTTGCTATGTTTTGAGAAGCATGTTACATTAAAATGGCTTTATGAATGCCATGTTGGCTTTATAACACCATTTTCAGGCTCATTTTGACCAAAACCAATGGTCTGAACCACTACCAAAAAAATTAACCCAAACAATCGTACATTGTTCACCACCAACAAGGAAATATCACTTCAAGAACTTGACTGCCCCCCTTGTAATCATATAAATGCTACATCACGTACTGTTAAGGTATTACTCATGCTTCAGAGACTAATGTTTACATAATTCCAAGTAACATTACTCATTATTTTTTTAATTGTTGTGTTTTTGTCAGCTTAAACAAATCGAGCTTTAGCATTTGAGAAAAATGTCTGATAATTTGCTTGCATAGTACAGTCTAGAGTGGGTGTGTACAGACTTGCTAGTACTGTCAGCTGCATGGTTGCAAATCCCTCACTTTGAATACAAATCGCAAGTTAAAAAATAATTTGGCTTGAAACATCTTATTATTCCGACTGGTATTCCCCTGCGCTAATGCTAGCTAGACTGGGCATAAAACAACCAAGCTCTACAATGGCCCACTCTCTCTTTTTCTGGAAGGGATAAAAAAAAGGGGGGGGGGGAACAAGAATGAATGCTGAGGGGCAAGTCAACATCAGTTCAATGGTGGGTTGGTTGCGGGCCGTGGTCTGTACATCCCTTTTCTGGAATTTGCTGGTTGCTCTTAATTTGTTAGGTGTACTAAAGTGAAGATGAGGTTTAGTGCTTCCTCAATGTTTCCCTATGAAACTCTGTACTTATGGGCCCGCCGGGACACTATCTTGTACTCTTTTGTTATTTCTGTCAGCCCATTCTGACCAAAAAAAAAAAAACAGCTATGATCTTGGCATGCAGTGTCTGGACTTGCATGCACTTGGAGCTAGCATAACCAGAGGTCAAACTGTATGAATTTAGGAATACTTCTGGCAACTTGTGTGTGTTTGTGAACATTTTTACTTAGCAGCAGGCCATTTGTTGGTATGAACTCACGTGCATTAGCTGTTACATAGCCATCATACATCCAATGAATTGTTTGGAATAGTCTGATATATATGACTTTTGTTAGGTTTGCTCCTGGCTCTCGTAGCCTTTCAAGCATGTGTGTTCACATAGATCTTTTTGTGCTTCATCATACATTCAGCACATGAAACAGCATGCAGTGTCAGGTTTCCAAATCCCCGTTTTTTCAGTGAAAATATGTATTTGCTACAAAGAAAAAAAAAAGTGTCATAGAAGTAAGATTTATCTTGAAAAACTCAGTTTTATGTTTTGTGCCCAGCTTTGACACAGACACACACACACACACACACACACACACACACACACACACACACACACACACACACATACCTCCCGCTCCCCCAATCCCCTTTCCCTCTGTCTTTTCCCACATAATTGTTTCTCAATTACTTTATATTAGCGCTATCGAGATAACATTTACATCGAGATAACATTTACAAACTTGGTAGAACATAGGACCCTCGGATACACACAACAAATGTGATACTGTAGTTAGTGTTGGGCAGAGTCCAAGCCACACACAGGGAGGTAAACTCTGCTGGAGCTTCCGTATTATCATGCTGGGCTTACATTTTTGAGAAAGCATGTAATACTTGTAAGTGCACATTAAGAAGACTGTCAGGTGGCTAATGGGAGGAGCTGAACAAATAGAAATCAAATAACAGTGACTAATTTCTGAACACAGTTAACATGAAGTAATGGAAAACATTGTGTTTGACATGTTGGCTGCATTTGAGATATAGGGCAACACAAGAGTTTTGGTCCTCTTCAGTAATACGAAGTAGACACACAGATGAGTGTGTGGGTCCTTGCTGTGTACTCTGAACCTTTAACTGTAGGTACATTCTGAATATAATGAGCTCAGAGAATGTGATTAACTATTTTGTTATAGTGTCACAAAACAATGTTAGGCTTCACATTTAATACATTTTGCTTTTTGTGTGAGGCAGTCAACATACACTTTGTCATTCTTCCATTTCAGTCAACAGTAGACCACATTATTTCAAACATGTCTTTCCTCGAGCTGTAACTTACACCCAGTATTGTCACATTTACTTTGTGTTTGTCAGTTGTCAGGTTTGAACTTTGGCTTTTCTTCTTCCATGTAGTGTCTTATTATCTTTTTACGTGCAAGTATGGTTTATTGTTATGCCATCTTCTGTACACTCTTTTCTTCTTATTACGTCTGAGGTCTTCTGTAAGGTCTTTCTTTCCTAACGTTTAATTTCTCGTTCACACCTTTCCTATTTTTTGCAAGGCAGGCACTCTGTTATGTGTAGAACCTTTGGTTGAATGGCTGCATAACTGCACCCCAGCCTAATGTTAAAAGAAAGGAATTGTTTGCAGTAAAAATCTCTAGTCAGCTGGTGTTCGGTTTTTATCGTTTTGATCCTCAATTTGAAGGCTTCTTTCTAAACACTGTTTGGTTCTGCCCACTGTGCTTGAACATGGTAACTTTATGCCTTAATCATTATTTGTCTCTCTAAAGATAGCTGACTAGAGTTTAGTTACAAACTCAGTTTTATCAAAGAAGATGTGAAGGTCAGGCTTAGCAACTTGGGTTTTGGGTTCACTGATCAGTTTAGTGGTTGTGCTGAGCAAATCAAAAAAAGATCATCTGCAAAAGCTAAGCCTTTTGATTTTTATGTCATTACCGTGATATTTTTCATTTTCTTTTATGAACTGTTGTGAGTGAATACTGACAAAATATCTTAACATTAATCAATATTTTCAGCTCCAGGTGCTGGACTGTAAGAATGATGGTTCTCCAACTTGCTGCTGTAAAGACTGTCAGCAAAGAAAAGCGTTAAATCGAAGTTCTATGGAAGAGGATGGTGGTGGGGGCCATGATGAAGTGGGTTGTGTAGATGGCACCTCAAATGGAGCCCCAAACAGTTTGAATCACTTAGAGAACGGTACGGATTCAGAGACGAGTGAAGTAGTTCCAGAAGAAAACAGAGTGAACGGGGACATGAGCAGGCAGAGTCCTGTGTCGAGCGAGTCGGGGTCCATTACAGCTGGACGCAGGGCGAGAAGAGGGCGGAAGGGGCGACGGTGTTTTCCGCAAGAGAGTTCAGTGAGTTCCAGTGCCTCACCCCATAGTGCAGCTCCACAGCCTGCAAGTGACGTTCTCGACAGTGAGGTTGGGAAGCCAGATTCTATGGAGAGAGAAGCCACCTTCTCTTTGTCACCTTGCCAGTCTTGTAAAGATGTGCAGGAAACAGTGGTTCTCATAAGAGAAAGTGACAGTCGGGTGGAAGTGGGCCACTGTAGCCCTCCGGATTTGAATGGCTGCAGTGATGGGACATCAGTCTCAAGTAGCTGGCACAGTTCTCCAGAAGGATCAGATGTGGCATGTTCTGAAGGCTTCTGCAGTCATGATGGTGAGTCAACTCTTTTTTTTTTCTTTTTCCCCCAGCTATGAAATATGTGAAAGCCTGTCTCTCTCTCTCTCTCTCTCTCTCTCTCTCTCTCTCTCTCTCTCTCTGTGTGTGTGTGTGTGTGTGTGTGTGTGTGTGTGTGTGTGCGCGCAGAGGTGCAGGGGGCGTGCACTATGGGTGTGGTTGTAGAAAATATTCTCAGTTTGCTTAATGCCTCAAAATAGGATAAAACCTTGTGCTTTCAAAGCACCTCCATCTTATGCTGCCAGAGATTGTATGGATTTCTGCCATGCAGGGTGGCCACTTCTCTGGAATTATCGGAGAAATTTAATTCCCAGGAAAAGTTGGGGAATTTTGAGAGACTGTAGGGGGAGTTGAACTGTTCGTTAACGGAAAGAAATGTTCTGAATTACTTTGATACAAATCACTCTTTAGATTTTGCGTTTGAAAATATTGGTTGAGCAGTTGCCTAAGGAAAGCTGAAAAAGGTCATTAAAGTGGCAGCCACCTTCATTATTTTCCTTGGGTTTCTAGTCTCCTGGTCTGTTTCCCATTGCGCAATTGTGAGTACATCAGACAGTAATTAGTGCATGAGGATATGCCACATTTCAGTTATTTAAAAAAAAATTAAAAAGAAAAAAAAAAACAGATCTATACTTGAATACTCATTTCGTAAATCACCTTTGAATAATCAGGCTTTATTGGTTGGTTGGCAAAGTAGTATTTGGCTGCCTTTCTTGTATTTTCATACTTACTGTCAACACTGCCTTTAGTGTAAAAAGACTTTGGTTTGAAGCACGGCATATCACTGCTTTCAAATTCCTTTGAAGAATAAACTTTGGTTCATTGTAGCCGTGCTGCTGTATGTGTCTTGCAGTACGGTACATCTGGCGACAAGTGTGGTTTTTCATTTCATGTGCTCAGTCTATTTGGTTGTTCCTATGGTTTTTCTGTCCATGGAGACAGTGCTCCAATCTCTCTTCAAGCAGCACCGGGCATTTACAGTTACTGTTACGAATTTGTTGGACACATTGAGTATGCAGGCTTCCACAATGTCTGTGTACCTTTACCCTTTCCCAGTTAAAACAATGTGGCCAAAGACTGGGAGGCTTAGAAGAAGTGGCTTTGGCAGCACTTCTTCACTTGTCACGAAGGGGAACATTTGTAAGGCTTTGTTTCTTTCTTGGATTTCTCCTCAGATCCACCTGTTGTTGTGCCAGTTATCCCCACTCCAGGAACGTGCACTGCTTAACAGAATTCGCAATTTTACTTGGCTCTGGGGTCTTCAGTGTTGCTTCCAGTTAGTTGTTGTTGTTGTCAAACTGTCACTGTAAATGCATGTATTGTTGCCATATTCAGCCCCACCAGTCCTACTGGGCTTGGACAGCCAAACTTCTTGGCCTCAATCACAAATGTCAGTTTGCTGTCAATGCTCATCATGTTTCCTATGCTGATTGTATGGTCTGTGATGCCAATCTTCATACCTGATGGCGGCGTAACAGCCAAAAAACAATTTGTGAAATAAATAGTAAATTTGTAGAATGTTACCCCAGTGTTGTGTGTGTTTCCATTCATAATGTATAAAATATTCTACCAAGTACTGACAGAACAGTCATTCCATACCATTAAATTTTGCTCATTCTTTTGAGATATCTTGTGCTGCTGGTGATCGGATTGGTGTGACATTGCCATGGTGGCTCCTGTTCCTTGATGTCAGACATGAGTAATTTCTTGGGTGCAGAATAACATGGCAACCCTACAGCGATGTAGTAAACAACAACAGTGGCAGTGCTTCGCCGTTGAGCAACTTGCAAGAACTGTACGAGAAAAGGACCTATAGTGTCTTATGTGTCATTCCCAGCCCCTTCCTGCAGATATGGACATGGATGTTTAATATGTGTCTTCAGTGTTTATGAATCATAAGAAACTGTTTATCAAAGTGCCAGTGATAGAAAAAGCGCTCTGCCTACAAGTGGACATGGGTGCAGCTCTGACTTAACAGAATTCGCAATTTTACTTGGCTCTGGGGTCTCCAGTGTTGCTTCCAGTTAGTCGTTTGGTGAATTACAACAAGCAGCTTATTCCAATTTTGGGGTAATTTACATCTCCCACTATGTGTAAATCTGTGGTGTCTTTCCTTTACTGTTTTGGTAGAGGATATTGCTGGCACTGCAAGTTTATTTGGTCTGGATGCTTTCAGTGCTTTTAGTTTTTCGATTTTGGATATGGTGCACCTCTTTCCTGGCCAGGTCCCTTACCAGCAGTTAGATTCTCTGTGCTCTGAGTTCTCGTCTTTTTTACTTGAGTGGGTTAGATGGTGCAGCTGCTTTAGTGGGCCACATTACCCTGAAAGCCATGAAGTGCCCACACTTTTTCCATGACTTCCTATTCCCGTGGTTTTCTGTGTTCAATTGAAAATAGAATTGGACAGGCTGATGTCGTTGGAGGATCACACAACGAGTGAGTGGTCTATCTCCTTGCAGTCATTAAAAAACTGACTGGTCAGCCTTGCCTCTGCTGCGACTTCAAAGTTTCAGTTAACATTCAATCTGCTATTGGCACTTACTCTTTCCCCGTCTGGACGTGTTATAGGCTAAACTCCTTGGGGACCAGTTTTTCTCCAAAACTCTCAGCTTTTGTTTTTTGGGGAGATTGATTGATGTTCGTTCCAGAGCGTATCAACTACCTTGATAACATCGTCATAACAGTTACGTCCACAGAAGAGCTTTTACATAACATACACACCTTGTTTGCAGTCTTACATTCGGCAGTATTGAAATCCAACTTGGCTAAGTCACACATTTTTCAGCCATTCATTGGAGTATTTGGGGTTAGTGGTTTCTTGGGATGGTACACTTTATGTCCTCATGTCACTGCAGCCACAGCTCTGCCTTGCTCTACAAATGTCGAAGAACTCCAAGCCATTTTAGGTAAAGTTGCTTACCTTACAAATTTTTTCTGGATGCAACTATGTTGGCCCATCCCCCTTATGAGTTGCTCCACATGAATGTTCCTTTGCACTGGACGCCAGCTTGTGAGCGTACATTTATACTTTTGAAATCAAAATTACATTGTACTCCATGTTTTGCTACATTCCAGTTGTGCCACCACCTCGTTTCGCTATGGACTCCTCTAAGTATGGACTCGAAGCAGTTCTTGCACGGTGGTATGGGGAGTTCCATGTTTTCTTGTACAGGTCTAAGTCCCACCTTATTGCTGACCAGAAACCCTTGCATTAAATCCTACCACTGAACAAACTCATACTGGGTTTGAACATATTTACAATATGCATTCTCATACAGTATATATGAATATAAGAAACATATATGTCAATTAGTCAGGCAGTAGTAGCCGACCGCGACAGACGCAGCAACACATAAGTAAACCGCTTTTGTGACTTTTATGAGTTCCTAACCAGGAGCGAATTTTATTATATCATCTGTGTGCTTTAATAGTTCAGTTTCTTGAGTTTCTGTGTGTAAATTTAAAATCTAATAGCCACAGTTCTAGCGTTTTCATTTGTGTCACAAAATAAACCAATTTTGTGACATATTACAAGTTCCTTATCAGGGGCAAATTATTTAGTTTCACCTGAGTGCTTCGGTAGTTAGATTCTTGAATATCTGCGTTTTACTAGACACAGTTCGTGCGTTTTCGTCAGGATCTACATTAGAGTTGCGCAGCACGTGCCGATAGTCCATTTATCTGCATAGTTTAGTTTTCCACGGTCTTTGGTATGGACAGGGACTGTGATTGTTGTGCGCAGATGCGAGCCAAGTTGGTGACACTTCGCTCTCACCTTCAGGCTGTCATGGCTTCGGTTACACAGCTTGAAGCTGCAGTGGATGGGCACCACTGTTGTGGGCCGGCCGTGGGGATCCAACGGACGTCCAACCCGGTTACTGCTCACACTGAGGCTGACACCTCACCTGTGGTCGAGTGGGAGGTCACCCCGGGGCAAAGCAGGCAGCGAAAAACTTCCCAGGTAGCCACATGTAAGGCCTCCCCGGTTTGTCTGACAAACAGGTTCTAGGTGCTGTCTGTGGCTGACACTGTCGCTGAACCGGATGCTTTCGCCTGTTCTGTTTCAGAGGAAACCACTCAGCCTGCAAGATCCGGGCAATCGCAGAGGGTGGGACTATTGGTAGTTGGGAGTTCCAACATTAGGCACTTTATGGGGCCCTTAGGGACTTGGCTGACAAGGAGGGTAAGAAAACCAATGTGCACTCCATGTGAATACCGGGTGGAGTCATTCCAGATGTGGAAAGGGTCCTCCCAGATGCCATGAGGAGCCCAGGGTGCAGCGAACTGCAGGCGGTTGCTCACTTCGGTACCAATGATGTGTGTCGCTTTGGATCAGAAGAGATTTGCTCTGGTTTCGAGCGGCTAACAGAAGTGCTAAAGGCTGCCAGTCTTGGTTGCAAGATGAAAGCTGACCTGACTATTTGCAGCATAGTCGACAGGACCGATTGCAGACTTCTGGTACAGAGCCAAGTGGACGGTCTGAATCAGAGGCTCAGACGGTTCTGCAACCGTGTAGGCTGCAGATTTCTCGACTTGCACCAATGGGTGATTGGGTTTCGGGTTCTGCTGAATAGGTCAGGTGTCCACTATATGCAGGAGGCAGCTACATGGGTAGCAGGGGCTGTGTGGCTTGGACTGGGCGGTTTTTTAGGTCAGAGGGTCTCGGAAAACACAAGATGGGCTTCAGTCACAAAGGGTGCAGGCTGAACACAGGAAGAACATAGGTATAGGAACCATTGGTATGTTGTTGTTGTGGTCTTCAGGACTGAGAGTGATTTGATGCAGCTCTCCGT